>NC_079455.1:8711128-8848628 GCF_903798145.1 Danio aesculapii
TTTTGTTCATCTTTGGAAAACAAATTAAGACATTATAGATATTTTATCTGAGAGATCCCTCATCCTCCATAGACAGGAATGGTCCAAATTTGTTGCAATATACTGACACTGAGTAGAAACTGTTGAACAAAGTCTTTATTTTTGGTTACAAACAAAAGTCTTTTCCTAGCTTTGTAACTTTTGTACCTCTGTTTTGAGGATGTGTTTAGGTACTTTTTTCAACTTTCAACAACTCGCAAACCTTGCTGTCTATGAAAGTTTAAGACAATGTCTTCAAATTAAAACAGTAAAGTTATTTTATCTGAGAGCTCCCTCATCCTACATAAACAGCAACGGTCCCAATTTCTTATATTTTACAGCACAGTGTGCATGAACGTGCGCAATATACTGACACTAAGGAGTTGAAACTGTTGAACAAAGTCTTTATTTTTGTTTTTGGTTACAAACAAAAGTATATTTGTAGCTTTGTAACATTGGTAGCTCTGTTTTGAGGATGCTTTTTGGTACTTTTTTAGACTTTGAAAAACTCGCAAGCCTTGCTGCCTATGAAAGTTTAGGACAATGTCTTCAAATTAAGACATTGTAGTTGTTTTATCTGAGAGTTCCCTCATCCTCCATAAACAGCAATGGTCCCGTTATGTTAAATTTTATTGCACAGTGCGCATGAACGTGCACAATATACTGACACAGAGGAGTAATAACTGTTGAATAAGGTCTGTATTTGTGTTTTCAGTTACAAATAAAAGTATTTTCATAGCTTTGTAACATTCGTAGCTTTGTTTGAAGGATGGTTTTTGGATTTTGAACAAGTTGCGAACCTTATTGTCTATGGAAGTTTAAGACAATGTGTTCAAATTAAGACATTCTAGGTATTTTATCTGAGAGCTTCCTCATTCTTCATAGACATCAACGGTCCTGATTTGTTCTAAAATACTGCGAATTGCACATGAATGTGCGCAATATACTGACACTGAGGAGAAGAAACTGTTAAATAAAGGCTTTATTTTTGTTTTCGGGTACAAACAAATGTATTTTTGTAGCTTTTTAACATTCATAGCTCTCTAGTTTTGAGGATGTTGTTTGGTACTTTTTTGGACTTGGAACAAGCTGTCTATGGAAGATGGAGCTCTCTGATTTCACCTAAAACATCTTATTTTATTTTTTCAACGACAAACAAAGGTCTTAGGGGTTTTGAAAGACATGAGGGTGAGAACACAATGTCACAGTGTTCACAATTAAGAACACAATTTTAATTTTTGGCATAAAAATTGCCTTTGGTATTCATGGACGTACATTAATCAGCAAAACGGTGGTTTTGATTTTGAGGGCCTGGGGCCATTTGAAGGTTGTGTCCACATACCTTTTGAAGTTTCTACAGCCATAATGCTTTCTTGTTTGTTGTCCTGATAGTTCAGCTGCCCATGCTGTTGGTCCTCTTCTAACCGGAGCTCCATCAGCCTGGTCTGCAGATCTAAATCCAACTGTGAGGCTGGACCAGAGAAGACCTCTCCCGAAAGGAAGGAAGCATCAGTAACAAGAGGAGAGCAAGGAGGTGACAGGGAAGACAGTGAAGAACGTGGGGACAGGGAGCTCATTGAGTGAGGCGTCTCTGACAGTCGCAGAACTTGGGTTCTCTGTCCCACCCCAGGACCACCCCCGATCTGCACAGATGAGGATGAGACCTCATTCTCATGGATGGTAGTGATGGAACTAGAAGGCCTGTAGCCAGAGGTGCTTCCCTCTTGCAAAATAGAGTCCAGTTTGTTCTGGAAGTCGGGATCGCCCAGTTCGGGTTGCTCCAGGTAGACGTCGGTGAAGCTGAGAGAGGAAGTGGAGCCCAAGCTGGAGTTGGCCAGGGATCCCCGACTGGAAGTCAGCGATCCACGGCTGCTGCCCGAGGAACATGACAGAGTGCTGGCTGACAGACTGGAGTTTTGACATTGATGGAAAGAGACAGAAGGAGAACAGGGAAGTTAATCGGAAAGCAGCTCCGGTTCATCTCTATTTCAAGCCTCTACATCAAACGCATCCTGCTTTAAAGCAAACATGCTTCTTAAGGCATGACAGGCTCGTTAGTGAGACACACAAGAGAGTGCTCCTCCTTGCAACAGGCTCTTTGATCTATCTCAACTAGATGCTGAGGATGAATTAGGCATTAGTCATAATAAGAAGTAAGGGCAAAGCTATTGTTAAAGTTAACAACAAGAGCTTTCGGGTGGCATAGTTTTAGAACTTCAAGAGTCTTATTCTTTAAATAAGGCTGAGCAGTCTTATTGCAATGTCATTACATCATATATAGTGGCATGCAGCTTCCTCTTCATTTTAATAATTAAATCTGCAGCAAAACAAGTTACTTTCTCGCCTTTTATCTTAATATTCACACCATTACAATGTTTAAACTTGATGCGCAGTATATCATATATATTTTCCTGTTTTTTACATTGTATCTACACTAGTGCATTTTTTGTTTTAAAACAAATACATTTATAAATGAAAAGGGTCCTCATCCATACTTGCATTTTTACTGTTTCAGAAAAATGATCTCCATCCACACTATACAGTATAAAATGCATAATATGCCTAAATTGCTATTCACGCTCACTGGGTATGTGCAAATTTTTGCCACTATTCGCACTTCCTGCATACCAGTTGCATAACACGCATATGAGAGTGATTTGATGAATCCGAGAACCATACACAATAGCCTAGAAGACCAGTCAAAGAGTGAATGTACAGTGCATCCGGAAAGTACTTCACTTTTTCCACATTTTTATGTTACAGTCTTATTCCAAAATGGATTAAATTCATTTATTTCCTCAAAATTCTACACACAATACCCCATAATGACAATGTGAAAAAAGGTAAAAGATTTTTTGAAATTGTTGCAAATTCATTAAAAATAAAAAAACGGTAAAAGCACATGTAGATAAGTGTTCACAGCCTTTGCTCAATACTTTGTTGATGCACCTTTGGCAGCAATTACAGCCTCAAGTCTTTTTGAATATGATGTCACAAGCTTGGCACACCTGTCTTAGGGAATTTTTGCCCGTTCCTCTTTGCAGTACCTCTCAAGCTCTATCAGGTTGGATGGGAAGCGACGGTGTACAGCCATTTTCAGATCTCTCCAGAGATGTTCAGTAGGATTTAGATCTGGGCTCTGACTGGGCCACTCAAGGACATTCACCGAGTTGATGTGAAGCCACCCTATTGATATTTTGGTCAAGAGCACTCTGAAGCAGGTTTTCATCAGGATGTCTCTGTGCATTGCTGCATTCATCTTTCCTTCTATACTTCTAGTTACTGCTGCTGAAAAACGTACCCACAGCATGATGCTGCCACCACCACGCTTCACTGTAGGGATGGTATTAGCCTAGTGATGAGCGGTGCCTGGTTTTCTCCAAACTTAACACCAGGTGTTCACTCCAAAGAGTTACATTTTAGTTTAATCAGATCAGAGAATTTTGTTTCTTATGGTCTGAGAGTCCTCCAGGTGCCTTGTGGCAAATTCCAGGCTTGGAGTGGCTTTAATCTGCCTACTCTACCATACAGGCCTGATTGGTGAATTGCTGCACAGATGGTTGTCCTTTTATAAGGTTCTCCTCTCTCCACAGAAGAATGCTGGAGCTCAGACAGAGTGACCATTGAGTTATTGATCACCTCCCTGACTAAGGTCCTTCTCCCCCGATCCCTCAGCTTAGATGGCCGGCCAGCTCTAGGAAGTGTCCTGGTGGTTCCAATACATTTTCCACTAACGGATGATGGAGGCCACTGTGCTCATTGGAATTTTCAGAGCAGCAGAATGTTTTCTGTGACCTTCCCCAGCCTTGTGCCTTAAGACAACCCTGTCTCGGAGGTCTACAGACAATTCCTCTGCCTTCATGCTTGGTTTGTGCTTTTACATGCACTGTCAACCCTGGGACCTTATATAGACGGGTGTATGCCTTTTCAAATCATGTCCAATCAACTGAATTTACCACAGGTGAACTCCAATTAAGCTGCTGAAACATCTCAAGAATGATCAGTGGAAACAGAATGTAACTGAGCTTAATTTAGAGCTTCATGGGAAAGGCTGTGAATACTTTTTTTCAGCTTTTTTATTTTTAATAAATTTGCAACAATTTCAAAAAATATTTTTACATTGCCATTATGGGGTATTGTGTGTAGAATTTTGAGGAAATAAATTAAATTAATCAATTTTGGAATAAGGCTGTAACATAAAAAAAATGTGTAAAAAGTGAAGCGCTATGAACACTTTCCGGATGCACTGTATGTCTTTTTTATATAAATTATGATGTCTAATTTTCTTTGTTGCATTTAATATGATTGCTTTCTATTGTTACTGGTATATTATATTTACTGTGGTATATGCAGCCAATATTATAATATAAAAACTGTTATTTGCATTGTCAGAGTTTTTTAGTCAGGTTTGGAGAATACCTTTTCAGCTGGGTGTGCAGGGAAGACGCCACCCTCACCGTCTCTTCCAGTTCCTTCACTAGTTTATTTCTCCTATAGTGCAGCCTCAACCTAAACAAAACAACAGAGAGAAATTAATGATCATTGCTCATTATTAGTGTTTATAATTTGAACAGATCAAATACCTCCTGAATTTTGACATTTCTAAAACCATCTTCATCTTTTTTGAAAAACCACCTGTAGAAGACACACAGTTTCATCTTTGACACTTTAACCGACACTTGCCCCAGCACATTTGCAACAGACACTTTCTTACAATAACTCAATATCTCTAAAAAAACAAGAGCATTTTGCATTTATGAAGAGAACTTCACACTGGTGAGTGGGCTTGACAAACCACCTATAGAAACTTTCTTCTTTCTACAAAAAAAGTAAATAAATAAATGAAAACCCTCCCACTTAGACTAGCACTTAATTCTTTGAGCTTAAACAGTTCTATTGTATAATGAGCACTTCTTGTGTGTACTGCGTCTTCTTGTTGAATCGCTGAATGTCTCCTCAATTGTAAGTTTTTTGGACAAAAGCATCTGCTAAATGATAATGTAAATGTAAAACATACTGAAGTGACAAAATCAGAGGCATGGTGATGGGTTATTTTGAGAAAAAAAAATACAATAATAAATAATATTCATATAAGTATATTTAATTAATAATTTATCATTCTTGCAAAGTTCCTACAGAATAAAATAGTTCAAATGAACTCAGTTTAGTAATTAACCAACGTCTCTATTTGAATAAAATGACGCTGGTTTGCTATTAAACAGCAGTGCTGAAGAAGGCGCTCATTGTGTTCAACCTAGATCCAGCGTTTGTGCGGCTCAGGTTACAGGAAGAGTGCAGACGCCAAGCTAAACGAGGATACAGTATCTAGAGTAGAGAACAAGGACCCTGTTCAAATAACTGAGAGAGTCAGAATAAGACCAGCAGAAAAGAGAGACTGAAAGGCCTAATTGGTTCTCTAACCTGGGCAACCTGATCTCAATATACAATCTTTTAAAAGTGCAAGAGCAGAAGTGGTACTCTAGCAGTCTAGCACACTATAATAAATCAATCATTTGCATGCATGACGTCCAATGCCTGCCATTTTAGGCCAAGATTTGCAAAACTCAACTGCACAGTTATAATGGCTGGGACTTGCAGCAAAGTAAACGAGCGACAAAAAGTCTGCTGGTTTTGCATAATGCAAAATTTGTCTGCGTATGGCCTCTGCACATCAAGTGGACTTGCACAGTTTGGGAAGTAGACACACTCTGTCAGTTTAAAACTAGAATAAAAGACACATCTCTTTTCATTAGCATACACATAAAACACAAATGCTTTTGAAATCCTAATACTCTAAAGGATTGTTAGTCTGCATTATTTAGGGCAACCGGAGCCAGGAACACTTCCAAAAAGACATCATAATTTGAACGGCATCTGCGTTTATGTTGGTCTTTTTTTATTATTCCAGAGGTTTCCATTATCCTGGACCAGGCCGTATCCTGAGCAGATGCTGTGATGGTCATGGAGGAGTGGAGAGCATGAGATTGATTCCTGTAAGACCCCAGTGACAGACGAGTCCTCGCAATAGCCGCATTTCCACTATCGGGCCAGTGCGAGCCAGGGCTTTAATCGGGCCAGGCCGGGCCAATAGCCCGGGAGGTTGAGAAATGAGGCCGAAATCATGTCGCATTTCCACTGTCGGGCAAGTTGCTCGCAGCGCGTCACGCAAACACCGCCCCCAGAACGTCCCCCGAATCAAACGTCACACAACCCGTCACACAACCCGCCCACTTCAGCGGGAACAAAAAACTCAAATTATAACCACAAACACAACCTGGCATCACTACGAGAGCTGGAAGATGGAGAACACCGAAGCGATTACTTTTTTACTGTTTGTGGTCTGTTGGTGTAAGGCCAGACAGCGATCCCTGGATAAGGACATTCGAGTTCTGGCCTTGGCTCGCCCTGGCTCGCTCGCTTTAGGCGCGATAGTGGAAACGCGGCTATTGATCTTAAAGGGCCAGCCTGTACACCAGCCGGTGACCACTCCCACCTGCAGCTTCTCCATGATGGACGTCCAGCGTTCTCCAGTGCCTAGACTGCAGCTCTGCACAAGACGTTTAGCCATAGAAGAAATGGTTGTGCCCAACTGAGCCTGGTTTTTCACAAGGTTTTTTATCCTTCACTTTCGCCGATTGAAGTTTTTTCCTCGCCGCTGTTTCCACTGGCTTGCATGGTTCGGGACTAGTGGAGATATGCATTGATGGATTTGCTCTTAAGTGTTTGGACTTTCAGCACTGAAAATTAAACCACACTGAACACTGAAAACTGGACTGACAGTTTCAATTTATTGTGATCTTCTATGTAAAGCTGCTTTGACACAATCTACATTGTAGAAAATAAAGATGAATTGTGGAGTGGACATTTTTACATTTTAAATGGGCCTTTCGGAGCTGGTTTTGATGAATAATTGTTGAGCAGACTTTTCTTGGCACTGAGGCATTAAGAGCACAGCAGAAGAGTCCCAGATGGAAGCCCTGTTGTGGCTACACAATAATGGCATCTTTTAGGGATGCAACGGTTCTCTGTAAAAAAAATTTATCGTTACGTAATTCTCCCATGGTTCGGTGCGCCCTGTGATCTGCGATTCAGAACTTGCTTTATTAATATTGGTTTGTTAATAAAAACAACTGCAACAAAGCAGTTCCACCTTAGTACACTTCCGATTACATTTCACGCTCATTGCACGTGCGAAGACCTGTACAATCACCCTTTAGTACAGGGGTAGGGAACCTATGGCTCGGGAGCCACATGTGGCTCTTTCACCAAAAATATGTGGCTCTCCAGCTGTCTCTCTTCAATAACATTTTAAAGTTTAAAAAAATCATAACTGTGACTAGAAACTAGTTTCCTATTGAAAATTCAATTGCAATTCCCTTTATATCACATTTTTACAGCAAAATAAATAAAAACTCAGTTTACAATAAATGGACATTTCAACTAATGCTCATGTGTGGCCCTGTGGTTTAACTTGAATTGTGACACCAATTCATTCATGAGTGGCGAGGGCAAAAAGAAAAAATATTTCTATAAAAATTATATTATTTTTGAGTTGTTCATGGACATAAATGAAGGTTTTGTTTATAAATAAATAAACAAAATATAAAAAAAGGTTTTGTTATTTACACACACCCCAATGGCTCTTCAAAAAAATGCATTTGATAAAAAATCTGAAATGGCTCTTTGCTGAAAAAAGGTTCCTGACCCCTGCTTTAGTATGTAAATCTGTTGTTGACATCACGTTTCCACACTAATTGGTGTGAGCATGTGTGTGTGTAGTTTGTTTGTGCTTCAGCCATAGACTGTAAAGATATGGACGTAGTATCCGTGACGTTACCCATTGGTTTCTGAAGAACCCAAAAGAAACTACCAGTAGGCGTGGCCAACCATTGCCATTTTGTTCGAGCATCATCGCACCGACCGGGTTATACCAAACAAGGGCAAAGAGGCGGAGCGTTAGCAGAGCTACATACACCTGCTGGCATTTTGCTTTGACAGATTAAACGCTTAATACTACATTATCTGCGACTCGTTTGTGTTCTGACCACGTGCTTGGTTGTATATTATATCAATAAAGTGTTTAGACTTTTAAAAACACTGTTGTGATGAATTGAGCCACTAAGCATTGTTCCTATGATGTTTTTCTAAGGAGGAAAACGCGAATTCCTCCCAAATATTTCAGATATAGTCTGTGTTAGTAAATGCAAGGCTATTTAAGAAATCCAGGCATAACAGTGTATGACAATGCTTCAGATGACTGTTTTAAAGCCTACAGCTAATCAATCTGTCAGATTCTGAAGTGCTTTACAGGTCTAAAGAAGAACATTTGTAGAGATGGTATATAAGTATATAATTTCACTCACCTGGGAAAAGGAGGCCACGTGAATGGCTTGTGAGCACAACCAAGTGCCCACGTCATGCCATCATCTGATAATTGTAAGAAATATTTCCAAAAGGGAACTGACTGTGTAAAGCCACATAAAACAAAACAAGAATATGATGTATATGCTGAGTTCAGCGGCTAATCAGTCGGAATCAGCTGAGGTGAAGCGACGTCACCCAGCGAAACCTAGCTGTCACTCAAGTGGCCACGCCTTTAATAATGCAGACTTAATTAAACTTAATTTAAACAAAACGGATGAGTTATAAAAAATTAACCCCCTCACAGTTGTCATGAAGGGTAATACTAGCTATATGAACCAAAATCGTTTTTTGTAAAGGCTGTAAACACCATTTTTTCTGCTGTAAAGTTGGCCATGTCAACAGTGGGCTCAATTGAAATTTGCTCTATTTCGAGCCAGGACTGGCGCAATTTCGATGAATTGCAGTTTTAGTTACTTCCGTATTGGCTTTCCAAGGGAGACCGGGAGGTTGCCGCTTGGTTTCAGCATGGCAAGTGAAGGAGAAACTGTGCAAATGCGCAGGTGGGGCCAAATCACAGCGTATTGCTGTCAGTGTTTTAACCAAGCGGCAACCTCCCGCTCTCTCTCGGGAAGCCAATACGGAAGTAACTGAAACTGCAATTCATCAAAATTCCGCTAGTCCTGGCTCCATAATAGAGCAAGTTGCAATTGAGCCCACTGTTAGAATGGCCAATTTTACAACAGAAAAAAAAGGTGTTTACAGCCTGGTACAAAGAACGATTTGGGTTCATATAGCAATTATTACCCTCCATGACAACTGTGAGGGGGGTGAATTTTTTTATAACTCATCCATTTCCTTTATATTAGGTTATATTAAGTTTGCATAATTAAGGGCGTGGCCACTTGAGTGACAGCTAGGTCTCGCTGGTCGCCGTCACTTCACCTCAGCTGAATCCGGCAGATTAACCACTAATCTCGGCATATTCATCGTATTTTTGTTCTGTTTTATGTGGCTTTACACAGTCAGCTGCCTTTTGGACTTCTTTCTTACAATTATCAGATGATATGGGATGCTGTGTGCACTTAATTGTGCTCACAAACCATTCACGTGGCCTCCGTTTCCCATGTGAGTAAAGTTATATACTTGTATACCATCTCTATAAATGTATTTGTTTTATTTAAGATCATTTATCATTAATATTTTTCTTTAGACCCATAAAGCACTCCAGAATTTGCCAGATTGATTAGCTGTAAGCTCTAGAACAGTCATCTGAAGCGTTGTCATACAGTGTTATGCTGGATTTCATCAAGAGTCTTGCATTTACTAACACAGACTATATTTGAAGTGTTTGGAAGTAATTCGCGTTTTCCTCCTGTAGAAAAACGTCATAAGAACAATGTTTAGTGGCTCACTGTATTACTACAGTGTTTTGAAAAGTCTAAACACTTTATTGATATAGTGTACAGCCAAGCACATGTGGTCAGAACACAAACGAGTCGCAGGTAATAGAGTATCAAGCGTTTCTCCCAAAGTAAAGTCTGTCTGCCAGGTCTAAGCAAAGTGCCAGCAGGCGTCTGTAGCTCCGCCCACTCTCCGCCTCTTTGCCCTTATTTGGTATCCCGCCGTGGGTGCGATGACGCGCGAACAAAATGGCGACGGTTGGCCGCGCCTACTAGTAGCTTCTTTTGCAGTGTTCAGAAACCTATGGGTGACGTCACGGATGCTCCGTCCATATAGTTTACAGTCTATGGTTTTAACAGACACTCAATATAAATTCAGACAGACACAAAAACATAACGAATGCCGTTTTTTGTTGTTGTTGCAAAAATAGCCTAGATTAGTGGTCACTAACAGGCAGATCGAGGTCCATGCCCAAACCCAGAAGCATCCCATTCAGACTCAGGTCTGTTACTTCAGTACCGCTTCTGCTGGGTGTTCTTCGCACCCAATCAATCCAGACATTCACTCTGTTTACCCGCTGTCTGCTAAGAACAGTTTTCTTCTCAACTGACTGTTCGCACTTAATTGAGAGAAAAGTCGAACGCTCTCTCTTTGCTTAAGTTTCATTCACTACGATGGTGCTGATAAGTGAAACGAAGCTTTCTGGAATCATAATAAAATCATTTAGAAACAAAAATAAATAAAAATGCTTAAATGCCTTGGTAATGCAAGCATAATGTAAACAGAAGTAATCAATACTTTAAAAGTGCTCAATAAGATGTGTTGACATAATTATTATCTGCAAAATTGGTTGAGACTGCTGAGTCGAGATGTATAATAGAAAAAGGGGAAACGTAAGCTCAATTTCTTAATTTATTTAAACACAATTTTCAAAATGCCCTATTTTTATTTAATTAATGTGAGAACATGCAAATCTACAGCCATATGTGTGAAGCTGTAGCATTGTCAGGTGTTTGTTATGCAATAAATATGTTTATTTTTCTTTGAGTTGTTCTGTAGGCCTTTTTTCTAAGCATAGCACAAACCGTACCGTACCGAAACTGTAACCTTAAAACCTTGATACATACCGAACCGTGAGTAGATTAAACTGTTGAACCACTAGCATCTTTATCGTTCACACTACGATGAGCTTCTGACCTTTCGGTGAACCGCTAAAAACAATCCTTTCATGCATTACACACTGCCAGATCAAAAAACGGGCTGTTTGTTGATACTTAATGGCTTTTTCCAATGAGCAGTGTGGTTTAATACAGTACACATTATTTTCCTTTCCATTGTCAGAAATAGCGTACTGTACCATATTAACCTACAGTACAGTACCAAAAGGGTGGAGGTATATTCACTGCTGAATGCTATTGGTTTGCTGAGAATTATCACTTGAATGTGCAACAAGTCAGGGTGAGCAAATGATTAGAAGAAAAAACTGTTGTGTGTCCTCCATTGCTGATTATGGGTCGTTCACATGTTGGGTCTAAAGGCTGATTTATATCTCTGCATCAAGCACACGCGTATGGTCCGGTGCAGCCCTTGTGCTGTCGCATAGCCCTCAGTGTGGCTGACGCAGACACTGATGCACACCATTGTTGCTAGATTGGATATGGTTGCGGTCGGAAGTTAATGATAATTATTTATATTGTTTATTAAATTTCCCATTTATTGTATTTTATTAACGTCCACCCCCACCCCAACCCTAAACCCAACCGTCACAGTAATGTAAAAACAGAAGTTGTACTGAGTACTATTTATGCTATCTATTAAATTACCCAAATAAATTGTGTTTTTTAATGCCTACCCCCACCCCAACCCTAAACCCAACCGTCACAGTGCTGTATCTGATCTAGACTCGTAGCGCAAGCTCTGTGATTGGTCGGCTTGGTAGCTGTGCAGAGTGTGGGCGGTGCTGAGAGCCCAATGGAGCAAGTTTACAAGTGTCGTGTCCCGTGAAGGAGCTCCAGATGTTTCGTGTTTACCTTATGATTAAAGTTGTTGCACGTCCAACGGTTCCCGCCTCTGAATGAGCAGGTTTTAGCTACTTGTATATTAAGGTAGCGTTCCTAAAAAACGAAACACCCACGCAGAAACTCGATACAGAGAAACATAACATAACCAACTGCCGGCTAGCGTTTCGGAAGTGTTATTGCAGAGCAACAAAAACAGCACGCAGAAGTATAAATGCACGGCTATGCACATGGCTTGCGCCATAGGTCATGCTGACCACTCAACGCAGAAGTATAAACCAGCCTTAAGCATGTGGAAAGCCATGTTCACACTACAAGTGACTCGCAGCAGCAAAGCAACAAGCAACCAATCTTTTCAACACAAAGCTGGTGACTACTGGCCACCTCAATTTACGCGAACGTTGGCAACTGGATGTGAGCACGTTGAGTGACACGACAAAGTTGAGAAACCTTTATGCAAATGAAGAGTGACTTTCACAAGTGCCAATACGAGCATCAGTAAAGTTCATGTGATCTTCACAGAAGCGGTGACGGAAGATGGAAGAAAAATTGATCCTTGCAGTTAGTTTTTAGAGCCAAGAAAATGCATTCGCTGTCAATAAATAAATTCATAAACGTTCCCTAGGCAACCAGAGGTGTAAACACCCACTAGTGACTTAAATTGCCACCTAGGACGACAGGCAGCAACAAAATCGCTTGTAGTGTGAATAAGACCGAAAGCGTGCTCATATCAACATTTGAAATAATGACCTTGAGTTTTCATAAGGGAATTAAGGGATGCTTCCATCACTCATTTCTTATGCGATAAGAATATGCAAGAAAATATGATGGAAATCCTGTTATTGAAACACTGTGAATACCGAATGGTATCACAGTTCACCTGAAATGTCCTTGCTAGCTAATCTGAAATTAACCATGTTTATAGTCAGTTTACCATCAGATCTGAATGAACTGTATGGCTTTCTTCTTCAAGCAAGAATGACATCAATGGTAACTTTCTGTAAGGGTACTTCCAAGTAATGATACTATTGGCAGTGGTAGGGTACTTCCAAGTAAGCGTAGTATTGGCAGTGCAAATGCAAGCCTGATCATTGTGACCCGTACCGAATCTATCTGAACTTAACTGCATCACTACTATTCAGTAGAAATGAGGCATATGATTTATGATTGAATCTTTGTTCCAGAGCTTAATGTTTTTCTTGTAATCTGAAATGCAGTGTGTAGCCTTTAAGATCTACAAATTGTGAAATTGGGATAATTTCAGACTAAAGAACATTCTTAAGGTAGCCAGAAAATCAGTTAAATAGACCTAAGAATTCATTTATTTGTTAAACCATAAAATCGGATTAAAAGACATTTCACTTAAGTGTTGTGGTGGAGAGCAGCTGGGCACTGAGATCTGTCATGTACAGGACATCCACAGAAAACACTTGGTTTGTATTTTAAAATCGTGGCATGACATAATGATGTTTGGTGCAGTGCTTCTTGGAATTTTGCCTTAATCGTTCAGTGTACATCCCTAGCCAAGTTTCCATGATAGTAAGGTAAATCTTTTCAAAGTTTGAGTTAGCAAAAAAAACATAAAAAGAAACAATCCCAAATGAAAATGAAGCGTATTTGCAATTATTGCAAGTTAATAGAGCAACTCACTGTGGTATTGGTAACCTATACAACAGATTTTTAAAAAAATTGGTGTTTCCTTTACTCATTTTTCATGCAATACTTGTCCATGTGATACTTGTGCTTGTAAATATGATGGAAATCAAGCTATTGATTTTGAACAAGGCAGATCTTAAACAGTGACTACGTTTACATGGACATCAGTGATTGAATTATTTGCTTTAATCTAATTAAGAAAATAGTAAGACTAAGGTGTTTACATGAGTTGCTTTTTGAGTGTTACTTTCATGATCCCGATTTACATGTTATAGCATATAATTCGATTAACATCATTGCGTCACGGCGCTATCCGCGTTTCCTCTGGAGTTTCATGCAATTTAGGATGTTTAATTTTTACTTTGTCAACTTTAACTGCAGTTTGGCACTTTCACTTTCATTCACGAACATTTCATACTTGCCCTCCGTGACAAACGAGATATTGGATGCAACTATGAACTGCTGGAAGAGTGTTGTTTTAATGGAAGTTCATACCGGATGCTGAATGAAAGAAAAAACCTCTGCATTACACGATGCAAGTGTCTGTAGTCTGCACTGACTGGGTAGGTGCAAAGAGGGTCAAACATCCGTGTGTGTGTGTGGACCATCCTGTTGCAGAACACGACGAAAAGTCCTACATGACGGTAATAATTTGATTAAGGTGTTTACATGCCTGTACTGCACTTCAATAATGTGACTAAAATCGGCATACTCCACATGTCTTAATTCGATTTCTCTTCAGTTCGATTATGACCTTAATCTGATCAAATTAATTAAAAAAAAAAAAAGCTGTTTACATGGTTAACTCTTAATCAGAGTATTGTCTTAATTGTATTAAAATCAAATTATTGGTGTCCATGTAAACGTAGTCAGATTAAATACCAAATGGCATGACAGTTCACCTGAAATGTCCAGGATGGCATCTAAAATTGGATCTAAAATAAAACTAAAATTAACCATGCCTATAGTCAGTTGGCCGCCAAATAAACACTACATGAACAAATGGAGCTGCCCAGGTTAATCATCTCACCTCTCAGTCAGTGCTTTGCTCTGGTTGTCCCGTGCAGCTTGCAGGTCCTTCTCGAGTCGTTTTTTCTCAGACTCGATCTTCTCTGCCTCATTTGGTGCACGTTTGCACGGCCTTACATACTGCAGTTCCTTAAGCAGCTCTTCCTTCTCATTGATGAGGATCAAGCGATCTCTCTCTGGGTCCAGCAGGCCTGGCCATGCCTCGCTATCCAACTTTGCAATCTGGACTTCGATATTTGCAATCCTGATTTAATAACAATATAAACAAATGACAAAATTATTCACTGAAATTTGGAAGAAATATTATGAGACCTTTATAGAATAAAACAATTGTGAACTTTTTTACTCAAATTCACACCTAACAAATCCAGTAAATCCAAAGAAACTGAGAATTTTAAGTGATCTCTTAATTTTCTTCATAGCTATCGATTTCATATTTGTCCATATGTGACCCTGGACCACAACAATATTGCACAGGTATGTCCGTATTGTCTAAAAAACCATACATCAATGAAAAGCTTATTGTTTAGCTTTCAGGTGACTTATAAAACTCTAACACTTATGACTGGTTATGTGGTCCAGGGTCACATTTACATACATTGTCATATCATATAGAGTGCATCTGGAAAGTATTCATAGCGCTTCACTTTTTCCACATTTTTTTTATGTTACAGCCTTATTCCAAAATGGATTAAAATAATCCTTTTCCTCAAAATTCTACACACAATACCCCATAATAATAATGTGAATAAAGATTTTTTGAAATTGTTACAAATTTATTAAAAAAAAAAACCTGAAAAATCACATGTAGATAAGTATTCACAGTCTTTGCTCAATACTTTGTTGATAAACCTTTGGCAGCAATTACAGCCTCAAGTCTTTTTGAACATGATGTCACAAGCTTGGCACACATGTCTTTGGGAATTTTTACCCATTCCTCTTTGCAGTACCTCTCAAGCTCTATCAGGTTGGATGGGAAGCGATTGTGTACACTCATTTTCAGATCTCTCCAGAGATGTTCAATAGGATTTAAGTCTGGGCTCTGGCTGGGCCACTCAAGGACATTCACCGACTTGTTGTGAAGCCACTCTATTGATATTTTGGCTGTGCACTTTGGGTCATTGTCCTGCTGGAAGATGAACCGTCGCACCAGTCTGAGGTCAAGAGCACTCTGAAGCAGGTTTTCATTGCTGCATTCATCTTTCCCTCTATCCTGACTAGTCTTCCAGTTCCTGCTGCTGAAAAACATCCCCACAGCATGATGCTGCCACCACCATGCTTCACTGTAGGGATGGCATTAGCCTGGTGATGAGCGGTGCCTGGTTTTCTCCAAACGTAACACCTGGCATTCACTCCAAAGAGTTCAATTTTAGTCTCATCAGACAAGAGAATTTTGTTTCTTATGGTCTGAGAGTCCTTCAGATGCCTTCCAGGTGGGTAGTGACTTCCGTCTGGCCCCTCTACCATACAGGCCTGATTGGTGGATTGCTGCACAGATGGTTATCCTTCTGTCAGGTTCTCCTCTCTCCACAGAAGAACGCTGGAGCTCAGAAAAAGTGAACATCGGGTTATTGATCACCTCCCTGAGTAAGGCCCTTCTCCCCTGATCACTCAGCTTAGATGGCCAGCCAGCTCTAGGAAGAGTCCTGGTGGTTCCAAACATCTTCCACTTACGGATGATGGAGGCCACTGTGCTCATTGGAACTTTCAGACCAACAGAGGTTTTTATGTAACATTTCCCAGCCTTGTGCCTTGAGACAATCCTGTCTCGGAGGTCTACAGACAATTCCTTTGCCTTCATGCTTGGTTTATGCGTTGACAAATTTGCAACAATTTCAAAAAAAAAATTTCACATTGTCATTATGGAGTATTGTGTGTAGAATTTTGAGGAAATAAATGAACTTAATCCATTTTGGAATAAGGCTGTAACATAAAAATGTGAAAAAAGTGAAGTGCTATGAATACTTTCAGGATGCAATGTATATTTTCAAGCTAAAAAAAAACATATCTAGTTACATACAAACAATAAAATTCCAAAGAAAAAAATACCTTCTTTTTGCCTCCTCATATTTCAGGCTCAGTCGTACCTTCTCCGCCAGTTTATTTGAGCTTGATACAAACTTAAATAAAAAAGAATTAATTAAACTACAATTATAAAAGTCATTTCATTCTACAAATGAATCATCATTCATGAGCATGTAAACCAGAGCGCTGTCTCTCACCTGGGCAGGTATGTCTGTTTGGGACTCTGCGTCTGAATAGAGTCGGGGCAGTGAGAGGTTGGAGTTGGCCAGGGAAGGATTGCTGGCCCATAGGTCAGACTGAGAGCCATAATCTAACTGGAAACCATCTTTCAGCACGGCCAGTTTCTGACAGAAAAACACAATAATCAATCACCCATCAGATTTTGGCCTTTTGTGAACAATTTAAGTGCTTATTTACGCGGGGTCAGAAAATCTATGCCCTCTGTTTAGTGTTCTCTGACATTTGTGAATGGACTGACAAATTCAGTCAATTTACCTTTTGAAAATCATTTATCCCATGTCACAAAAACTGCTTTCTTTCATCTGAGAAATATCACTAAGTTACGAAGTATGCAATCCATCTCAGATGCAGAAAAGCTAGTTCATTCTTTTATGACGTCTAGACTGGATTACTGTAATGCCCTGTTCGCTGGCTGCCCAGCATCCTCTATTAACAAACTTCAGCTAGTACAAAATGCAGCTGCTAGAGTTCTTACCAGGTCTGGAAAATATGATCATATCACCCCAATTTTATCCTCCTTATACTGGCTGCCTGTTAAGTTTCGTATTGATTATAAAATATTGCTTCTTACCTATAAAGCATTAAATAATCTAGCTCCTGTTTATCTAACCAACCTTCTGTCTTGCTACAAATCAACTCGCTCTCTAAGATCTTAAAACTCAGGGCTTCTGGTAGTACCTAGAATAGCAAAGTCGAGTAAAGGAGGTCGAGCCTTCTCATTTATGGCTCCTAAACTCTGGAATAGCCTTCCTGATAATGTCCTAGGCTCAGACACACTCTCGTGGTTCAAAACTAGATTAAAGATCTATCTTTTTAGTAAAGCATACACTCAATGCATCACATAGCGGTATGATGCATAAATGTGCTCCACGCAGGTTTTTACATCTCGTTTATATACACTATTAACAGCGGCTATGCTAATTATTCTCTATTTCCATCCTGAGGAAATACAGCTCTGCCAGTATATTCTTAAGCTAAAGATGTTTTTCAACACCAACATAACATTTATGTTGCTAGGCAACCATTGTATCGATAGTGTTGGTGCTGAAGCGCAACGTTTCGGCACAAAGTTCACATTTTTAAACTGCAGGCACTCAGTGCGCTCCGTCAACAATGTAAGGTGCAGCATGTGGTTAGAATGCGAGACACACTGGTGGCACAAAAACGGTTGCTGCCAATAAAATTTTTTTTTTTAAACAGACACTCTTCACTTTGAAAAATGTGTACTGACATACGTTTCTGTTGATTGACATTTTTATATTATTTTAGCTTCCTCTGATGTTATCGCACTGTGAAGATTAAGAAACAGACTTAAGGACTAAAAAAAACCCTAGAAAAAAATAAATAAAATCACAATCTATATTTGGCATGGGACAATCACCATTTTCAAGGTATACCGCGGTTTGGAAAAGTCAAGGTTTTAAAACTGACAATTTTCTGGTATATTGTATAGAATTTTTTTTTGTTTTTAGGACAACAGTATCTCTAGCAGAAAAGATATTCAAAAATGCTGTTTAAAATTGTAACTAACTAACTAACAACTAATGAAGACAGCAGAAGTTAATGATTCATTTTAATTAATCAGCCTGATATGAAACTGTGATATTTTTATCCAATCTGTTTAACATATTTTTGCATAAACTATTATGTTTTGATTTAGTTTATATTTTAAAGTATGATTTAGTTTCTGCTACACTTTGTTTAGGGTTTTCACCTGAATTCACTTGTATCCTGGACGGGCCGCCCCTTTTGAGTGCCATGAGGCCAATTTATAATTTTACAAAATTATAGGAAATTATACATTTCCTTCCCCAAACCCTGACACACATATCTTAAAAAAAATGTACAGCATGTTGTGGCGATCTGTAGTGGAAGAGCTAGTGTGGGTGGGGCCAAGAGCCACTGGGGCAGAGAAAGGCCAGTGTTATGAGTGCTTAATAAGTGTCGAGCCATGCAGAGGAGCTTCAGATGAACACATTTGTTTTGTTTGCTTCGATTAAAGTTATTGAAAAGTTGTTCCTTCTCTCTTTCTTGAATGAGTGTGACTTTTTTTAGGTACTGCCACAGTAGCATTGTACACATAAGAATATGCATTAAAAACCCAATACTTGACACAGTGTAGAATAGAAACTCCATCATCTACTAGTGTTTTAAAAGTGTTATTGCTAAGGAAGCTGAAAGAACTCAGAAATATAGCTGTCATCACAATACCATGAAACCATGATATTTTTATCCAAGGTTATCATACCATCAGAATCTTATACTGGCCCATGCCTAATCAATATTGAATCGACCACTTTCAAAAAAAATGTTTTTAACTTTGTTAGTTTTTTGCTCAGCCCTTCATTTATCCAAATGGAATGCATATTTACATGGTCTGAATATTTTATAATCTATATGCGACCCTGGACATGCAGAACCCTAAAGCCTTTATATGGACTACAGATCCAGTCATGCACCGCTCACACGCACCTGTTCTGGATTCCAATGATAACACACACTCATGCCTGAGAGATGCTCCTGAACTGAATACATGGACTTTATAAACCGCACACACACACACACACACTTTAGTGCTGAGTCTTGTAAACTGTACTGTAAACATTACGACACATTTCTTTTGCCTTGTCTTGCCGTGCTTGACCTTCACTATTATAACTATGTGGTATTCACCATATATAAAAACACTTGGTTACATGTGAACTGACTAATTCCAGCATATTGTAGGGAGCAGAATGATGCATATATTATAAAGCATTTGATTGGAGAGATGATCTGATGAATAGAATTCCGTCACACACAAAAAAAAAATTATTAACTGAAGTGAGAAACTGCAACTGTGGTGTTTTACAACTCAAACACTTCAGTGGGATTTGAAATGATGAGCAGAGAGTGGACGTGAGGCTACAGGAATGGAAGTTTGTTCTCAGGAAAGACACAAGACGCTATCAGCGTTCACGTTACAGAGGAGGTTTGCCAGCTGCAGCGGCTGACATGCATTATTTAGCATTGCCTGCCTCTCCATATGCTTGTTGAACAGTGAGGAAAAGACAGAAATAAATAAATAGATGATACAAGAAATGAGAAATGGGGTCAACTCATGAAGAGAAAAAGCTTCCCTCTGAATGCTTAAACATTAAAGTATGAGGTTGTGAACAATCCATCTACATAATGACCACCATATCAATAGTTTAGGTCTAGTAGGTGGTTTTTAAATAAAATGAATACTTCTATTACTACTAGAGATGCACAATATGTTAGTGGCCATATCAATTTCGGCTGATAAATGTTGTTTTTATTGTTATATTTATTATTAAAAATTATAATTTGAAATAAATATTGTTTAATGATAAATAAAATGCATCATAGTTTTCAACGTGTTTTAACTTTAAAACATAAAGAGATGCAACAAATTACAATGATTTCTAAAAGATCATGTCAGACTGCACATCACACCTGTCCTCGGGTCTTTACACTGGCTTCCAGTTACATTCAGAACAGATTTTAAGGTATTATTACTTCTCTATAAATCACTAAATAGCCTAGGACCTCAATACATTACAGATATGCTCACTGAATACAAATCTAATAGATCACTCAGATCTTTAGGAGCCTAAAAACTAGAAATTCCAAAAGTACAGTCAAAGCAGGGTGAATCCGCCTTCATCTATTACGCCCCTCGTTACTGTAATCAGCTTCCAGAAATGATCAGATGTGCTCCAACATTAGGCACATTCAAATCAAGACTGAAAACACATCTGTTTAGCTGTGCCTTTACTGAATGAGCATCGTGCTACATCCGACCGATCGCACTATTATGTCTTTCTCTTCGAATTGCCACTATGTATGAAATGCGCTATATAAATAAACTTGCCTCGCCTTGCCTTAAAAAAAAGGATGAGTATTTCTCGAACCTTTAATTCGGCAAATTATTGGATTGTGGTTTGTTCTGTAGCCATTTAGAAAAAAATCTTAAGGCGGCTAAAGGGCTAATAATAGTGACCTTAAAAATAATAAAGTTAAATAAATTTATTAAAAAACATTACCATTAATGAAAAAAAAAAACATAATAATAATAATAATAATAATAATAATAATAATATATATATATATATATATATATATATATATATATATATATATATATATATATATATATATATATATATATATATATATATATATATATATATATAAATATATATATATATATATATATATATATATATATATAATTAAATGTAAATATTATTCTTTTCAATGAATTTAAATATTTCCCAAATGATGTTTAACAGAGCAAGGAAATTTTCACAGTATGTCTGATAATATTTTTTCTTCTGGGGAAAGTCTCATTTGTTTTGTTTTTTTTCAGCTAGAATAAAAGCAGTTTTTAATTAAAAAAAAAACATTTTAAGGTCAAAATTATTAGCCCCTTTAAGCTATATTTTTTTCGATAGTCTACAGAACAAACCATCATTATACAATAACTCGCCTAATTACCCTAACCTGCCTAGTTAACTTAATTAACCTAGTTAAGCCCTTAAATGTCACTTTAAGCTGTATAGAAGTGTCTTGAAAATATCTAGTCAAATATTATTTACTGTCATCATGGCAAAAATAAAAAAAATCAGTTATTAGAAATAAGTTATTAAAACTATTATGTTTAGAAATGTGTTGAAGAAATCTCTCTGTTAAACAGAAATTGGGGAAAAAAATAAACAGGGGGGGCTAATAATTCAAGGGGGCTAATAATTCTGACTTTAACTGTATATACTTTTTTCCTAATATTAAAACCACACATACTGTAAATTGATTACTTTTATTGTTCGTTTGATTTAAAAAAAACTGCATTTTTGGCAAAATATATAGTTTTAAGAGTCAACATATCCACCAATAAAATACTAATTTGATTATATGATTTCAGTAGGACAGGCAGCAAGTCTAAATGTGTAAACAATACATGAGCAAACACAATTAAACTCAAGCCATCCACTAACCCTGAATTGTACATTACGGGAACGTTGCAAACAGTACATAGTCAAATATTGTCTTTAGGCCTACATTCAAGAGCAGCAGGTTAACAAAACATTATACAAACAAGCAGACTTCACACTCAGCTATGCAAGTGCAAACACATAACTTGAAAACAAATAGACCTTCACATTCACCCATATCACATAACAAGAACTATTATTAAAAACAAATAATCCACTTGATAGGTTTTTGGATTTGAAGATCTAGTAATGTAGTGCACATGTAGTAATGCATTTTATCCTCTTTTAACTTACAACCTCAAATCAGAAAAACCAAATAAAAAAGCAAAGTAGTGATTTCCAAATTTACTTTGACTAGTATTTCATTGCAGACAATATGAACACAAAATATTTGATAAGTTTTGTTTGGTCAACGCATGTATTGGGATACATGTATTTGACTGGCCTGCCTGCAGTCCTGACCTGTCTCCAATAGAGAATGTGTGGTGCAATTTTAAGTGCAAAATGCAACAACGAAGACCCTGTGTTTTTGCCCACCTTAAGACTCGTTGGCAGGAAGAATGGGACAAAAATACAATTCGTGCTAGGTACCCTTTGCAAAGGGTGACCAAAAAGTGGTACGGTAGTGTCTTTGCATTGACTTAACATGTAAATCCCTCACGCTTAATGCTACATCCAGGTCTGGTGTGAACGCACCATTAGACTAGACGAAGACATGACAACATGGATATTATTAGGTACTAACAATTACTATATCAGCACCTACAAAAAGACGAGACTAAAATGTAGTCAAAAAGATAAAAACTAACAAAGATCATCTTTTGTTATAATCCGCTGGACTGCTAAATTTTGCTGTTCGATCATTAGATAAGCGGATCTGAGCGCATGCATTCATTTTACTCAGTCAATTTACTGGCACAGCAGACCTGTAAAGATTCTGTTTGTTTCAAGCCATAGACAACAAACATTTTTCGTCTGACGAAATCTACGCTGTTATTATGTGAAAACAAAGAAAAAGCAACCTGATTCATAAAGGTTAAACACCCTGCTTCTACGTGCCATTACTTAACCTCATTATGTCAATTATTCACACACATTTTTTGTGCAGGTAAGAGACAAATAACGGCAGGAAGAGACTGTGCTTGTATTTGTCGTCTTCGGTAAAAGCCACTCCTATCTGGACAAACACATCAGCTTATTATGCTAATCTGACTGGCTAGAGTTACTCAGTGAGTGTAGCACTTCTATTTGGATAGATCAATTTGCCTACTTCTGTGTGGACTTCGCCATTATGGAGATTCACTTGACTGAAAATGTGCACAAGTACAGCGGGAAATGAGATACAAAAAAGTCCTAATGACGAAAGGATAGAGGACTGTGCTCCCAGATCACTCCTAAAGGGATAGTTCACCCAAAAATGAACTTTGATGTACTGTTTACTCGCCCTCAGGTGGTTACAAACACAAAATAAGATATTTTGAATGTACTTCCATAGTGGGTTTCTAAAACTGTACAAAATATATTCTGTTGTGTTCAGCAGAAGAAAGAAAGAAACGAGTAAATGATGACAGAATTTTCAGCTTTGTGTGAACTATCCTTTTAAGAAAAAACAATATTTGTTCATATACCTGTCAATCTTTAGATTTAGATTTCTTTGGGGCTTTTCATAAACACACTTTAATACACTTTAAAGTGTAATTTCTTGCATATCTTTTAAAAACTTGTTTGCACTGAACGTAAAAGTATTTTAGGGTGCTTTCACATCTGTGATTGGGTTCATTTGGTCTGAACTGAAAAAATGGATGACAGCGCCTTTTCCCATTGAAAGCTTTGAAGGCAAAACGCCTCATGACAGGCACAAACTGTCGCAAAACTGCTGAAATTGGAGTCTGGGCATGCGCAGAAGGGACTACATGATGGAGTCAGAGGCGGAGCCATGGAATCAAGCTTCCAACCAAACGCTTGTACGTCCAATCAACCACACCTCCTGAACTTCTGCACTTGACACGTAATAACTTACGATTTATTAAAAAAATGTGTGATGTAAGCCGTTTTTAATAATTTTATAAAAACAATATATGTTGGACTGCAAAATAAACACTCTTTCATACATTTGTACAATAAAATTAGCAGTATTAATACATCAACTGACGTCTATCAGCTGCTGAACATCGCTTCTATATTGTTTATCATTATTTGCCTCCATTTTCATTTGGTTTAGTCCATGCCTTAATTATATCAAAGTGGAATTTACCTTTATTTTAATGTTTATTAGGAGTTTTCAATTAAAAAGCCAACAGTAAATGATGCATATAAATAATATATAACATTTACAGCTCTATTTGTTATACAAGATTCTGTTTCTAGAACATTATTATTTTATAACAGCAAATTCAGTAGATGAACTCAATAGCCGAAACTCTAAATGTCAGAGATGTCCTGTAAATCAAGTTCAAATAACGTTACAGGAGATTGATCTGGAGATCGGCTAACATTAGATATGTCTTCCTAATTATTATTTCAGACCCATAAAGAGAAGTACTGCTAGATAACAATCGCCTGTATTTTCCCTGTCATGGCTAGGCATGTATCAGCAAAATAATAAAGCCCGATAAAGCCCTCACTTTACCGAATAAACAGTGTTCCACCAGATCCTGTAGGTCAGAAAGTATAGTTTACTGCTGAACAACTCATTTTATCATGGTAAAATAACACAGAAATTGAACATTGATACTTCAATCTGCTCCTGAAGCTCCGACGGTCTGCTTTGAGAAACTGTCAATCACAACAGTTAATCACGATGACACGCCAAGCATTAAATTACTGGCTAAAAACAAAATGAAGATCTGCACCTATATCAGCTTGATAACCAGTGCCCTAATTGACCAAAACCATCTTTCGGGACATTTTATTGCAAGTGTAATTAATTTTTTTATTTGGGCTCAAGTCTCGTTCATTAACACGGAGGAGGCGGGCTTTATGACTTGTACTGCAGCCAGCCCCTAGAGGGCGATCTAACTGCCGGGACCTTCACTGAAAAGCAGGTGTGTGGCACACTTGGTCTGGACCAAGGGCAACAACTGATACATAGTAGAATTTTTCTGTTGTTTTTGGGTCTGGCAGACAAACCGGCAGACACAAAATATCACTTTTTACTATGGAGGGAGGACTTCGCTGGCTGATTGTATTCCTGGTTATAGTATACTATAAAGTTTGTATACATCACTATAGACAAACTATACATTTCGAGAATGAAGTGCGGCTGCGGCTGGAAAACAATGTTTTAATGCATTGCAAATGGCGAAGGCGCATCGCAAGTCACTTCAGGAGGAGGCGGGAATTAATTTATTTAAACTGCGATATGGTCCTCTTCCGGAAATATTACCAACAATCCATCAGGTAATGTTTTTCCCTCTCTCTCTCTCTCTCTGTTTAAAATTGTTGGCAAAGCGCTGTTAACAAATATTTTTCCTCCACATCCTATAATGCACAGCGCTGTCAGATCATGTTCTCACCACAAACAAACTGGTCTGGGGTTTGTTTGAAAGCATATTGAGACCACCTCTTCAAGGAGGTCTCGGTACACTTTTTTGGACCGCTTTTGATGGGCACTCGAGAATGATTGGTACATTCACACCTACCCAAACGAACCGCACCAAGTGGGAAAACGAACTCTAGTGCTCAACAGAACTAAATAAGGCAGGTGTGAAAACACCCTTAAAAACTTGTTTGCACTTAACGCAAGCAATCAATTAGAAAAGTATGGTGATAACTAATAGTTATTTATTTAAAGGTGAAACGTTGTGTCTTTTTGCAACTAGGGTAATGTTTAAAGACAAAGCTTAAGAAATGTACTGAGATCAGAATGTTGACAAAAGAACAAGCTTCATTCGTACCCGCATGAGCTCCTGCTTCTCCTTCTCTCCAGAGCTGATGGCATCTTTGATGGTCTTCACCTCCTTCAGGATGGCCTGGGCTTCATGCAGTTTGTAGCCATGTGAGGCACTGGACACTTTATGATCAATTCTGATGAAAGACAGAAAATACACACGTTTGCATCGCCCAATTATGTCACGATCAACCTTTTTTTTGACATGGTACTCAGTAGCTCAGTGTTGTACATGTGATGTAGAGTGCTCGAGTCTGGTAAAGCACGGTTTCAGGAAACAGATCAAATCAACGTAAAATCTAAGTAAATCCCTGGTCACTTTTCACATCACACCTTTCTTTTATGTTTGCTTTTGAAACACTGTTGTTTGGGTTTAAGGAAGGAATTACGTCAGTTGTTTGTTATGTGATCTGTACGACAAGCCTGACCTTCTCATGGACATGTACAAGTAGCATATAAGTAAAGAACTTCAGATTCGATAAAATGCAGACATCGCTCTCCAGTGGATTTGCCATGAAACGTACAACTAAATTAACCCAGAGCAAAGTATTTTCCATTTAGCAAAAAAAGTACAAATAAAAATAATAATTATAATTAATAAGCTGAGGCAGGTATTTCCAATGAGCCTGGGCTATATATTTCCCATAGGGCAAATGCCACTATATACAGTATACTGCGTAAGTCAGTGGAAAACACTGTTAAAATTCACTAGAAAAGTGTAAACTTTGTAGACAAACTTTATGGTGGCTTGAGAAAGCCTAGTCTGAAAGTTTAAAGTCATTTTAACGTGTAAATAACAGAAGTAGTTTTTATGAAGTCGGCATAGATAAGTACATATATGTTATCATGTTCCAGTATGAATTGGTATGTTTCCAGTATGGATTGGTATGTTTCCAGTGTGGATTGGTATGTTGTTAGTATGATTCTATGGATTAGTATATGTTAGTATGAATTGGTATGTTATCCATACTGTATGTCCAATTTAAAGTCAATGGCAGTTTTTTACAATGGAAGTCTGAGGGACAGTAGCTAGGGTGTCGTAAGTGGTTGCCAGGTTGTGGCTAGTAAGTTGAAAGGTCATCAGAGATTGGAAGATTGGTAGTCTGAGTTAAATGAGCCCAACCTTAAGTCTCTATAACAGTCTGGCAGAAAGTTATAAGGTCACAAAGTTTGGTCCAACGTTAAGTCAATGGGACTTTTCCGAATTTTCTCGGACAGTTTTTTTTTCTGGGACAGGAAAACTGTTAGTCGGATCAGTTGGAAAAGATATAGCAGCCTAATTCAGTACAGTTTGGAGGTTTGGAGTAAGTTTGGTGGCTGTAGTATGAACGGTCTAGTAGGAGATGCATTCTAAAAATAGTCTAAGAAGAAGAAGAAGAAGAAAAAAAAAAGAAGAAGAAGAAGTTTATGTAGTATAACAGTATGTTGGCTTTCTCAAGTCACCATAATTATTTTAAACCAAATCAGATTTCTAACACACTTCCCACTGGAACTAGCCTCTGAGAAATAGACTTTGTAGAAAATGCTTCCGGATATTTGCAGCCAACTCATACCTGGAGCAATTAGTTATGGCAACGTCCACTACCAAACCACCTTAGTAGTAATATGAGCCAATAAAGAATACAATGATGCACTAAGCGTGAACACTTGTAGCAGGGAGGGCGACCTTCACCAAGTCCCAAAGACCACAATAACGGCAAATCCCTGATTTACACCTGCTGAATATTTTGCTTATGGTTTCTTGGAATGACAAGCTCCATTAGAGCCAAGAACATGGGAGGGGGGGCAGAAGTGGGCAAAGCCAGTCATCGGTAAGTCATGTGCAGACCTGAGTAACTGGTTAGTCTACATTCCTCTGGCCAAGAGAACGGGAGGGAGGCAGTCAACAGGAATCAGCCTAACATCTCTACGCCCTTTCACATACAAAAATAAAAGAGCCCAATCCATAGCTTTATGTCAACGGCTTCCTAAAACAACCCTAAGGGAAATAGTTCTTAAGCAATTAAAGGTGGAAAAACAAAGATTGCATCATTTAAAGCTCTTCATTTGATGTAGGGATTGGTTAGATGGGTGGACTAGCAGGTTGGCCAATAACCATATCATCTCTTATTGAGGTTTATTTTTTGGGGTTTTCTGGTTTCCTTGATTCACTGATTTATAGCAGCAGCCCTTTAAAGAGAATCAATTTAAAGATACATGTTCTTTGAACAAATCCAAAGTTCAATCCAAAGTCCAATGTTGTAAACAGGAATTAAACAAAAATGGAAATGACTTTCCACAGGAAGTTTGATTGATAGGTGATCTGTAAAAGACCTGGGTGTTAAATTAGACAGCAATTTACCTTTTGAAAATCATATATCCCATGTCACAAAAACTGCTTTCTTTCATCTGAGAAATATCACTAAGTTACGAAGTATGCTAACCATCTCATATGCAGAAAAGCTAGTTCATGGTTCTAGACTGGATTACTGTAATGCTGTATTTGCTGGTTGCCCAGCATCCTCTACTAACAAACTTCAGCTAGTATAAAATGCAGCTGCCAGAGTTCTTTCCAGGTCTACCAAATATGATTATATCATACCAATTTTATCCTCCTTACACTGGATGCCTGTTAAGTTTCGTATTGATTATAAAATATTGCTTCTTACCTATAAAGCATTAAATAATCTAGCTCCTGTTTATCTAACAACCTTATGTCTCACTACAATCCAACCCGCTCTTTAAAATCTCAAAACTTAGGGTTTTGGTAGTACCCAGAGTAGCAAATTCGAGTAAAGGAGGTTGAGCCTTCACATTTATGGCTCCTAAACTCTGAAACAGCCTTCCTGATAACGTCCGAGGCTCAGAAACAATCTACATGCTGCTTTGACACAATCTACATTGTAAAAACGCTATAGAATTAAAGATGATTTTAATTGATTCGTTAATTTATAGCAGCAGCACTTTAAAGAGAATCAATTCAAAGATACATGTTCTTTGAACAAATCCAATGTTCTATCCAAAGTCCAATGTTGTAAACAGGAATTAACCAAAACTCCAAATTACCCTCCACAGGAAGTTTGATTGATAGGTGAGCTGACCAATCATGACAACGATATTATGAACAGCTGTTGCTTTCTGTCTTTTATTTTTCAACAAACAAACAAACAATACAGTGAACTTAGTAGATTAACATCAGTGTTCTTGAACCTGAAAAATAATGAAGACTGTGTGGCTACAAAAAATAAAGACCCTTACAAGTTGACTTAACACGCTAAAAATATATAGATATTATTAATATTATTTTTTGAAGTGTCTCTTGGTTCTTGAAAATTGCTATACAAATAAGCATATTATTATTACTGTTATTAATATTATTAAAATAATGTTCTGTCTGTTGTGTACGTGCTGGTGTAATTGTCAACCCTTTAATGTGTCATCTGGAAGGTTGGAAAGCTCTTAATATGTCGGTCATTGTTGGCATCAAGGGAATCACCTGTTGTTATCCACATTCTTATTTGTCAGGTGATGTTTCTAGGTTATAACTACAATCTTTATTTTTTTTACTTACTTTTGAGTCACTTTAACATCTTGAATATATTACAACTGAATGCATGCTGCAGGCTTTTCCACCTTTAGTTGTTTATGTTGTGTTCATATGTAAGTCAAACTGCATCAAGGTTTGTTTGGAAGCGATTCTTTGGCACCTTTAAATAAAATAACCTAAATTTATTGGTGCGGCCTAACTTTAGTGTTCATTTGGATTCTGTTCTGCCACAGTGCAAGGTGTGGGTATATCTTGATGCATTTTGGCAATAAGTCTTGATTTATGGCCAATTAACTGGTGCATCTTTCCAAACTATTGAGAAAGCTTTAAATGGTTTTGCAGTGTCATGACTTCAATGAATTGAATTCTTCATGCTCTGATTAAAGACCTTTTTAAGAACCTAAATTGTGAAATTGGTTTAAACTCTTGATGACAGAAACCATAATCACATTCAAATATGTGCACATGTACAAAATATGTGGCCCAATATTAATTGCAACATGTACGCAGGCATGTAAACACCTTAATCGTATTAATACAGCTCTGACCAATTGTGGGAATGTGCTCAGAAGGACACAGATGCTGTGTTTTCACACAACTGCATGAATGAACTCTGTGACATTATTAAACTGCGTTTCACGAAAGACAGAGTTAAGATGCTGTTCTTTTATCCTACATGGATGCTATGAGGATAAACAAGAGACGAAAGAGAGACCAAGACCTTGAGTATGGTGAGAATGAACGAATGACCGCTTCTAAAAGTGTCTGAGAGACATCCCCTTTTTGCCCAGTAGACCTTGTGTTTTACTTGCTAATGTAAACTATTTTTAAAAACATAAATATAATGTATAAAACTATACATTATTTATATTACTTCATATTACCTATACGTCTGATAAGCTTTTAATTTTAATGGACAATGCACAGATATTGATGTTTCACAATGTTTTTACACTAGATTAATTAAATCTACCAAGCTTAGTATACAATGTTTACATTGTTCTACTTACATTAAATCTAAATCCCAAATATCAGAAATGACAACAGAATGTTAGGATTTAAATATTGTCAGTTTTAATGTTATTGATTCATGGGCTTAACTGACAGATTTCTTTCATTAATTTTCCTTCTGCTTTGTCCCTGGTTTATCAGGGTTTACCACAGCGGAATGAACCGCCACTTACTTGACAGACTTATATATTTTTAATTTTAGGTGGTTTGTGTAATGTGTTTTATGTTTGGTAAAATAATTTCTAATTGCATATTTAGTGATTTTTCAACAAATTACTCTGTCTTGTCCCAATAGGTGAATTTAGAGGTTTTTGCAAAAAAAGCACAAGTGGATTTAGCTGGTTTTGACGCAATAGAAATTCTACCTTAGGGCTCAAAATTAACCTTTTTTCTTGGTAGCACCGGTGCTCCTAACTTCAAAAATGTAGGCGCACCAGACAAAATTTAGTCGCACCCACCAAAAATTAGGAGCACAGTTACTACATGTTTTATATTAACCTATTTATTGCATTTGAAATTAACACTAATCAAAACTAACAAATAAACAAAACTCTGCATGCGCTCACCGGCCCTGCAGGCACTGCTTAACGTGAATGAGAAGAACTTAGTTAACAATAATAACCGTGTTGTTCTCACGGGTGTGTCTGATATTGCACAGATGACATTGACGTAAAACTTATTATTTGCATACGTCATCTTAATAGCAGTAAAGGTCTTTTCATGAGCTGCAATATTAGTTTCGTCTCTGTGACTGCATGCTCTTTAGCGATGGTGAACGCGTTGTCAGTCGTACGACTAACAGCATCGTAAAGATTAAATGAAAGATTAAATAACGTTAGAACATCTCCTGCTTAATATGTAGATTTAGTGGCAAACACTGTTTCCTTGAAAACTCCACCGCCTTTATGGTGAATGCTTTAGTCATTTTTATAGCGGACTTTGGAACTGTTTTATCTACTTTTAGAAAAGTGTAAATGCTGGATTAACATTCATTACATGATCACTAATCAGATCTGCCATTGTTTGTAACTTCAGGTGGTTTCTAAAACTAAATCTGTCAGTGTTGTTTTCATTCTCTCGAATCCAGACCTTCACATTTTCGCGGTTGTAGGTCATCGGAACTGAGTGATTGACAGCTGCTATTAACCAATTCATTCACGTTCTGTTCTAGTGCAGTGGGTCAATAACAAGAGCTTGAAGGCGGGACAAGCATTGCTGGCTTTGTTTACTGCAGAAAGTTGACATGTGAACTGTTTTAAACCATTCCTGAGCTCTGTGTTTGGTGTTTTTAGGTGCAAAGATAGTTAATGCGTGAATGCCTCCTAAATCGGCGTTGCAATTTTATGCACTCGCACAAACGCTCCCAAACATATTTTGAGGTCACATAGATAAAATTTTGGGCGCATGTGCGACCAATACGGTCACAATTTCGAGCCCTGTACCTTGTTAAAAACCAAAGAATTGTCTAAAGTGACATTTATGAAAAAAGTTATTTTTTTTACTAGATAATAACCTTATTATTACATATAAAATGAAACTTCTGAACCTAATCAGATGAGCCTGATAGAAAATGCTCATTTACAAAAAAAGAGGTCTGATAAATTTAGAGGGTTTTGTATCTGAAGTCTTCATATACATTTTAAAACAAAAATGCATTTGTTAAAATGCCAACTACTTGTTCTGACAAACCATCAACCAGTCAGTTTTAGGAGTAACAAATATGAACCATAAATAGCTTTACACTGAGGTGCATGATGTTCTCTATACCAGTAAAAATATCAATTTTTACAACACCAGACTTGTCAAAGTCAACTTGCAATAAAATCACAATAAAATGCTAGTGAGCTTATAAAATGCCCAGAGATAAGATGATACATTTTTTTTGTCTTGCACAAAGGCGAGGTGTTTTTAGACTGGAATGCATTTAAACAAGGAAGCGATCGGTTGTCTGGAACGTGATCATGCAATATAGGTCAGGTTACACTTACTCTTTCAACGTCTCAAAGCCTTGCTCCTTATAATGCAGTTCTTGCTTCATACAGGCCAAATCTCTCTTCAGCTTATTTACCTGAACAAAAGACAGCAACAGAGAGAAAGCCAGAGGATGAATCAATGAGACACTTGTGTAATTACATTTGGGTTTTAAGCGTAATCTCGCTGCCTGTCATCATGTCCCAAATCCTTGCAGCAAAATTTACACCCAATTGGTGTCTTGCATAAACAAGATAACATTCACAGCGAACGATAAAAGGCTTGTGATATGTAGAAGAGCTTCTTACCCGGCTTTTTGCTGTAACAATCTCTGCTTTGAGGATTTCAGGGTCATATTTACTGCTTGATGAGGATCTGGAATTTACTGTAGGGAAGATAAGAGTTCAAAGGCTTTATCTGATCTGTATAACCACTTGGCATAGCTCTTGAATTCCACAGCGATGTATAATAACGCGACTTGTGTCACACAAATCTACATCCATTATAATGAGGTTTCATTTAAAATAAAGAGTTTTACTTGCAAAAATGCTTGAAGAGTGAGATCATTGCTGGTCGGGCCGCACAAACATTTTGAAGTGAATACAAGCTTGTTACCTCATCGCTAAAACATGCAGCTCACGCCATCTTATCTTTAGATATTATTTACGGTTATAATTATGACAGGTCACTGATTTTTTCAACTTGTATGAACTTAATCTTAACACTTTTCTATTTATATTATCAAAATGACAGTAATGTTCCTCTAAAACACCTTTAATCAGTACTTAAGTCATTAAGATTAAATGTATACAAATATATTTCACAAATCATTTAAATAAACACAAAGACAACCATCTGCGCAGCAATCCACCAATCAGGCCTGTTTGGTAAAGTGGTCAGACAGAAGCCACTCCCCGTCTGGAAATTGCCAAAAGGCATCTGAAGAACAAAATTCTCTGGTCTGATGAGACTAAAATTGAACTCTTTGGAGTGAATGCCAGGCGTTACATTTGGAGAAAACCAGGCACCTCTCATCACCAGGCTAATACCATCCTTACAGTGAAGCATGGTGGTGGCAGCATCATGCTGTGGGGATGTTTTTCAGCAGCAGGAACTGGAAGACTAGTCAGGATAGAGGGAAAGATGCATTCAGCAATGTACAGAGACATCCTGAACGAGAATCTGCTTCAACGGTTCTTCTTCCAGCAGGACAATGATCCAAAGCACACCGCCAAAATATCAATGAAGTGGCTTCACAACAACTCAGTGAATGTCCTTGAGTGGCCCAGCCAGAGCCCAGACCTAAATGCTATTGAACATCTCTGGAGAGATCTGAAAATGGCTGTACACAGTCACTTCCAAACCTGAAAGAGCTTAAGAGGTACTGCAAAGTGAAATGGGCAAAAATTCCCAAAGACAGGTGTACCAAGCTTGTGGCATCATATTCAAAAAGACTTGAGGCTGTAATTGCTGCCAAAGGTGCATCAAAAAAATATTGGGCAAAGGCTGTGAATACTTATGTACATGTGATATGTACATATAAATTTTTATTAAAATTTTTGTTTTATTTTTTATATGAAGTAATATCATTGTGCCTGCTGCAGCTATGGTACTACAGCAAAGTTGATTATTACGCAGGAATGATGGAGTATAGTTGCTAGCCATATCACCCTAGAAAATAGCAACTTTTTATTTTCTATCAGTCTTAGTACATATAGTACACAACTACAGAAGAGTAAAGCTTTAAAGGTGCAGTAGGTGATTGTCTTCAGAAATATTATTTGTTGTTCTGGTTGAAAGTCTCTTCACATTCCAATAGTAATAATTAAAGTAAATGATATAAATGTATTTATGTGTATTTTTATGTTCTATGCATCAAAGAGGTTTTAACAGTGCTATTCCGCCTAGCCTGCTTTACTGAGATGAAGTTGGTTTTATAATCACATTGGTTCATTTTTTAACAATGACACGCTCCCTATATTGTTGACCATGTTGCTTTGAATATTCGGTCAAAAATAGCATGTAAGGATGGCTTAGTAATAAGTAATTTCCTGCACGCCACCGGCCAACCACTACGCATACAGTAGCTGCTTTAGGATAAAATGCATGAGAGTGAGACCAGCGATGCTTGCATGCATGAAATATTGCACATTATAAGTTTTGCTTGCTTCACAACTGAAAACGTGCTAGATAGAATACAGTTTTTCATTCAGAATTGTAGAATTATAAAGTACTATAAAGTTTTCTAACTGGCGAATGACATGATCTAGTGGTGTGTCTGCTGTCATCTTTAAGGTGCGCGTGTTCGTGTTTCAGGAGGCGTGGCTTTGGACGGCAGGGGAGGGACTGTTTTTCAAAGATATTCTGCTAACCCGTTAGCATTTTGGCAGATCACCTACTGCACCTTTAAATAGAAAAATTATCTAAACTCTTTTTTGAGCAAGATGCTAATGGTCTAACCAGAATTCATGATTTATGCTAAGCTAATCTAAAAGTGCTAATGCCAGACCTGGGGCCTCATGTACGAAGACTTGAATTAATACTAAAACATTGCGTGCGGAAAAAATGTGTACAAATATATGTGCGTACGCAGTAAAAAATTCAGATGTATGAAACACTGCGTACGCAGAATCCCAGGCATATTCTCTTTGTACATTCGAATTAACATGAAACTGAGCGCACGTGCACAAGTTCAAAACCCCTCCTTCCCTCCTCCCCATAATAAATATGGTAACGACTCCACTTTGGCATGAAAAAGCAATGGCAAAAGCAAGCAAGAAGAGAGACTTCACAGAATGTGAATTGGAGGTGCTCCTATTGGAGGCAGACTGGAGAAAAACTGTGTTATTTGCAAGTTTGTCCTCTGGAATTAATAACAAAAGAAAAAATAGAGTGGGAGAGTTTAGTTGATGCGGTTAACACAGTGGGGTCTGAACATCGCACTGTGAGTGAATTAAAAAAAGAAATGGTATGATGTAAAGGTGCAGGTTAAGAGGAGAACAGCGGCACACTGTCAAAGTGTGGACCGAACAGGCGGGGGAACAGGGGATGCTGAACTAACACCCTTTGAGGAGAGAGTTGCCTCAATTGTGGGCGACACTTTACTGTCTGGAGTAGTATCTGTGTCTGTGAAAGACACAGATGCATTAAAGGAACACTTTGTTGGGGCGGTATAGAAGCACCCCTCCGCTCTTATCAAGGCAGCGCCACCAGCATTTCAGCTGCCCAATCGCCCGCTCAACAACTGACGAGTGTGAGAATGGGCATCATTGTATCTGCGCTCCTGGTCAGTTTGTGGGTTGTTAACAGCCACGTCTTTAATGGATACCCGCGGTCTCCTGATATGCAGTTAAATAATTACGCTCTATAAAAAAAAAAAATCTAAAACTTAGCTGGAATAATATCTTTAAATACATCACTCACCAAGAAGCCACCCATTGTGCACCCTGCCACCTTGGAGCCTTCGGATTCGACCATTGACAATGTCCTCTAATAAGACCAACATTGCCATAGACAAAGGGTTGTATACATTTGCAAATGCTTTTATATGTTCTAAATCACATAATTGGTTAAAAAAATATGTTGTGTCAATTAACCCATTTTATCAATTATAAATTAATATTTAATGTTTTTCACATGTGTTGGTGCGATACTTGTAGTGTGCAATTTCACATAACTGCCTTTAGGAGTTGTCAATGGAAATTAAACAAACACAAGAAATACATGTATGCCAGACATGAAGTTGGCATGGACCAACGCACATTCTCACGTTAATTTCATCCTTAGTAAATCCAAACGCAAGCGTGAAACCTGGCGTACGCAAAGTTTTTGTGCGTATGCATCGTTGATATACGAGGCCCCTGGATATCAGCTAAATGGATTAAAAAAAAGGATAAAAACTCAACCATCTAACTCTATGAAACTTGAGCCTATTTAAAAAAGTGGTGTTCCTTTAAGACCAAATAAAGAAAATGTAATACAAATTTTTAAGAGAGCACACAATGAGTTGAAATACAAGACAAAAATTGCCTAATATTGTTAAAGCGCAAACACTAAACTATGCAAATAACTTTTATTTTAATTTTCGCCCTTTTTTTCCAGTGCACATATCAAAAGATTCTACATTATGATACGTTTACTTGGGAAGCAAATTATTTGACCAAAATAAAGCAAGCTCATGATTAAAACAAGCTTAATTCAAAGAGAAAAAATCATTTTCATACCTCAGAGACAGATATTTAAGCATAAAATGCTTTCAATTACCCATAAAATAAGAGCCAATGTCTTCATTTTGCATCTCTGGAAATTGATCTGGATTTAAACATGTTTGCATCGAACAACATTTATCGATACAACATTTATGGCATATACATGTATGGAGTCACAAATCTTACAGCTGGTCTGCGAGGAGGACTTGTCCCGCCAAGCATCATTTAGCTGCCGATATTCCTGCTGGGCCAGGCGAAGGCGCTGCTCTTTGACCTGGTAGATCTCCTTTTGGGCACTCAGTGCTTCCTGAACCACATTCAGATAATCATGCAACATGAGCTCCTGTTCCCGCTGCCACTGGGCCCGCGGGTCCTCCAACTGAGTGCTCTCTGGGAAGGAGAAATGAATGTCCAAATAAGTGGAATTATCATATCATACCAAACTTTATTACAGACTCAAAATCCGATTCAAAATAAAGAATAAAAAAACATATTCCATAACATATAAAAAAAGAACTATTTACAATTATAGAGTGTTCCGCATAAATGAGTACACCACCAGGGTATATACAGAACTAAACAAAATTAATACCAGCACGACTTAGAGCTGCAACTGTAGTGGCGTAAATGAAATATCTTTCCAAATAGAATAACATATTGCAGATAACATATACAGTTGAAGTCAGAATTATCAGCCCCCCTGTTTATTTTTTCCCACAATTTCTGTTTAACGGAGAGATTTGTTCAACACATTTCTAAACATAATAGTTTTAATAACTCATTTCTAATAACTGATCTTTGCCATGATGACAGTAAATAATATTTGACTAGATATTTTTCAAGACACTTCTATACAGCTTAAAGTGACATTTAAAGGCTTAACTAGGTTAATTAGATTAACTAGGTAGGTTAGGATAATTAGGTAAGTTATTGTATAACAATGGTTTGTCTTGTAGACAATCGAAAAAAAATATAGCTTAAAGGGGCTAATAATATTGACCTTAAAATGGTTCATAAAAAATTAAAAACTGCTTTTAATTCTAGCCGAAATAAAACAAATAAGACTTTCTCCAGAAGAAAAAATATTATCAGACATACAGTGAACATTTCCTTGGTCTGTTAAACATCATTTGGGAAATATTTAAAAAAGAAAAAAATTTCAAAGGGGGGCTAATAATTCTGACTTCAACTGTACATTTAAGTAAAGCAGAGGGATTAATCAAGATGTCACAATGGGCCTTTGTTCATAGTTTTTAATCAATGTCATACTGTATATGTCATCAATGTCAATAGCCGCTCTTCTAGGAACAGTTCTGTGTTCTTTTTAATTCTTTTATACATAAATAGGTGCTGTTTGTCAATCAGAAAACGCTTCTATGTTTGTTCTTGCTGTCAATTGCGAGAAAAAATGATCGATAAAAGAGTTGTAATAAACAGCTGTGAGTTTAACTGCAGGCGCTGCGTGATGCGCAAGTAAGCGAAGGTATATTAATCGTTTTCTTGCAGACGTGGCAATAAGCCTCATGGCTGTTACCAACTACAGGCCTAAGCCGGTCTTTAAATCTTGAGTCCTCCAGCCAGAGGTCCAAAAATGTGCATTTCCCCATGTTTTAATTTAATTATTTGAACGAAAGCGAACTCGCCTATATGGTTGGCAGCAAGCCAGCCGGGTACCCAGTTTGTTTCATGCGCATGCAAACGATCACCACCTCACATGATATCGCTCAGGTGCTACTCTCGACATATAAATAAATCCACTCAAATTTTAGAATAAAGGCCTGCACTTAACACAAATTAAAAATGTATCCAAAAAATTGGAATCAAACATTTTGTAGTTTGAATTTTTTTTGTTTACAATAACTTTTGGGATCTAAATGTATTATCTTCTATTCCTAAAAATGTTAAGAGATCAAACATCTTAACAAATGTTAAGAGTTCATATTTTAATGGATTTAACTGTTTAATAAAACAGTTTTGTTTAAATGCACCAAAATATATCAGCTATATTCACTGAGAAATGGATGAACATTTTCATTTTCAAAAGTGGCGTACTCATTTATGCTTAGCAGGGTTGCAAACATTAACAAATACCGTTAAAAATTCAAATAACATGTCTATTTTAAAATGTACTCTGCTGTCAAAGCTGAATTTTTCAGTACTCTGGCCTTCAGTGTCACCTAATCCTTCGAAAATTATTCTAAAATGCTGATTTGGAGCTTATGAAACATTTATATTTAGGTATTTTAGTTGTACATTTTATTACTTTCAATTAACAAGATCACAAAGTGACAAAACTGACAATAAAGATTTTCATCTTTAGAGAAAGATTTTTCTATTTTGAAATCATATATGCAGAATTTTCAAACTTTGTATTTTCAAATGGTCTAAATAAACTATAAAAGTATATAAATATCTAAAACATCAATTTTAAATGCGCAGGTGTGTTCAAAATTTTCAGCAAATAAAATAAAAATAAAAATTTAATTAAAATTTAATTAAATAAAAATTTTATTTAATAAAATGTAATAAAACTAAATAAAATTAAATAGATTAATAAATACAATAAAATAAAATAAAAATGTAATAAAATTTATTAAAATAAAATAAAATATAAAATGAAATAAAAATGTAATAAAATTTAATAAAATAAATAAAATAAAATAGAAAATAAAATAAAATAAAAATGTAATTAAATAAAATTTAATCACAAAATAAAATAAAATTAGATTAATAAATAAAATTTTAACAAATTTTATAAAATGTAATGTAAAATTTAATTAAATAATCTGTAATAAAACAAAATTAATTTAAATAGATTAATAAATACAATTAAATAAAAATTTTATTTTATTTAATAAAATAAAATAACAAAGATAAGATAAGATAAGATAAGATAAGATAAGATAAGATAAGATAAGATAAGATAAGATAAGATAGGATAAAACAAAACACTGGACATTTGTACAAAATAATTGATACAGAAGTGTATTTAAGTTAGGTTTCTTGAATAAGGCCCACTATCTGCCTTTGTCTTCATTTGTGTCAAATTTAATGTCATTTAATCTGTCAAAACCAACCGAATCACAAACAGACATGCTAAATTTCAATAATACATAAGGTGGTGAGCATCTTGCTCAACTTACTGGTGTTGTGGTCGACATAATAGGCTCCGACGTGGGGGTCGTAGGCCTCCTCCCATCCCACAGGCAGCTCATCTCCAATACAGTCAGCAAAAGTCAGAGGCTTTGTCTGCCTGCAAATTCAAGTAGACAATGCAACTGTCAGTCAACCACCAATCAGAGAGAAGCCAGCATGATGTTGCACCTGCAGCCTTGAAGGCGTAGGACTAAAGGCTGATTTATACTTCTGCGTCGAGTGATCACCATGACCCACGGCACCTGCCTTGTGCGTAGCCGTGCATTTATACTTCTGAGTGCTGTTTGTGTTGCTCTGCAATAACACTTCCGAAACGCTAGCTGGCAGTAGGTTTTTATGTTCCTCTGTGTCGACTTACCTTGCGGGTGTTTTGTTTTTTCTGAAAGCTACCTTAATGTATAAGTGGCTCAAACTCGGGGAACCGGTGGATGTGCAACAACCTAAATCAAAAGGTAAACACAAAACAAATGTTTCCAACTGGAGCTCCTCCACGAGACTCGACACTTGTAAACGCTCGCTTCATCGGGCTCTCAACACCATGCACACTCGTCAGCGCTACCAAGCCGACCTATCACCAAGCTTCACTATGCGTCATTGTGCCGTGTAGATCATTTTTTAAGCGATGCGCATCAGCGACGGTCACGGCGAGGGCTATGCAACCGCACGAAAGCTGCGCCAGACCTACACGTGAGCTTCACGCAGAAGTATAAATCAATCTTTAGTCCCTCCCCTTACCCCTACCTTTCGTTTTGCGTGTTTATGTGAAGCGGTACCAATTTACTTCAGCTTGAAGGTGTAGGGCTAAAAGGGAAGGGCTAGATAGCCCTTGAAACAGAGATTTTCCAGGACCACACTAGAAACGAAGGAGTACAAAATTTCCCAGAATGCACCAGCTACAACAGCAACATGGCGAGTCAGGAGATGCACAAATAGAAGTATTTTTTGTCATTATTAATACATTCATAACGGGTTTCGTGTTTTATGATCATACTTGGAAAAAAAACTAAACAAAAAAAAATGCTACATTTCACTATGTATAATCTACAATAATAACTCTTGTATAGTAGTCCTACAACATACTTTCACATCTGTCACTCAAATACCCTGTCAAAAAAACCTAGTGCAAGGGTGTCAAACATACGGCCAATGGGGAAAAGTCTAACAGTCAATTTGGGGAATGAAGCCCTGTCTACTAGTACAGGAGCCAATCAGCAATCACTATAGACTGACATTTCTCTGGGGGAAAGCTCGGACCAGACGAGCTTTTACGACAGTTTAGTGGTCAACAAACGCACTGGAATCTCTGCAAATACTTGCTTCACAGACATAAGAAACATATCTACATTAGGGTTGTCGCGATACCATTAATTCATCGATACCAAGTAGTATTGCAATACTGTAATTCATAACTCAGAAGAAAATTGTCAGAAATACTATGTTTTACATGTTATAATAGTTCTTGAATTTAATTCATAATTCCCTTATTAATTCATATTATCCCTTATAAGTATTATTTGCAAGTCACTTCACCTAAAATTCATTCTTTTTGTTTATTTTGTAGATAACTGACCAACAAAAAATACATTAAAATAAAGATTCAAATTATACCGAATGAAATTTGTTACATTTTTCCAACAAAATTAGGTGAAGTGGTCAAAAATTCATCTATTGGTTTTTTTTTTTTTTCAGTCTTATCAGCTAACAATCCAAAGTAATTCAAAATTTCACTTTGTGAGTCGTTATTTTGAGAGATTGTCATGGTTGTCGTAGCTACTAAATCATATTGAAAGGAACAGAAATAAACTATTTCAGATGTGCATTTGAAACATCAGAAAACATCAAAAAACTTGCAACCTTAAAGGGCTTTAAAAACATACGTGTAAGCATTTTGATGACTTTTCCACATCCAACATTATCTTTTGTAGATAAACCATTAATGACGATACTAACATTTACAAACTACAGTGGCACTGCCAGTATTTTGGAGCCATAGTATCATGATACTACCATAGTATTGGTAAACCGTGCAAGCATAATCTACATAAAGCTTAAAATCTGCAGTTGAATAAACCAATTACACTTGAAAACAAAAGTTTTTTAATTTTGTATTCTGTATGAAACGAACGTGAGGTACAGTCAGTCCTGTCAAACGCACATCACATGACCGCAACTACTCAAACACCCACAAACTTGTAAACAAAGACTCGCTGTCATTTCGGGAGGAGATCAAGACCAAGTAGTGGGTTACTTCAGAAGAGCAGCCAGATCGGATGATACTGTGTAGAACAGCCATAAATACGGTTGGTGTCGTGATCTTGTTCCTTTCAAGTGCACATGCACATTAGCTTGTTCAACCTGAAAATACGCCAATTTTGTTTAATTCAATCATTTAGAGACGAAACTCATGAGACAGATGTTGTTTAATTTTAATAGTGATTCCAAATATGTAATGTATTTATAAGCTTGACAAACAGTTTTGAAGAATTTGATGTTTCCCCATTCAGACAGAACGCCCAAACATACTGCCCGAGAGACATTTCAAAGTTGGCCGTCGAGTGAAATGACTTGCCTGGACTTTGGTTTATTAAGGCCCTGTTTAGAATGCATTTTAGAATGAAAACGATCCGCGTCCACACAGGCGTTTCACCTAGCATTTCTGAACAACTCTGCGTCTACAATAAATCACTGAAAACACACATCACGTTGTCATGCACTGCAGCGTGATTTGAGCACATCTACCCATATGAGAGCTGTCCACACGGAACTGTTCATCAAGGATCTACCCCTGAATCTAATGTCACTATGTTTTTAAACGTGATATTTAATTCATCTTGTCATCTATATCGAATGACATATTCCCCAACTTTGGTTTTTTGAATCTATTACTTGTTCTCAGGTAATGAGTTTTGACTGGGCGCTTAGATAGGTTCATATATTAATGTAACCGCATACACTGATTCTGCACATTTAACTGATTGCTTGCCTTTATTTACTATATTGTATAAACGTCTTGTACGTTATACTTTTATAATGGCCATTATTGATTATTAAAACTGATATTCAGTGAAAGACACAGGGTATGTTTCATATTTTCAATGAAAATGAAAGGAGGCAGTAATGTTATAGACTCCATTTTAGTATAAATATGCATACAGTGAAGATGACGGTCATATAAATACGTAGCTACACGATGCCTCAACACTTTTGGTGGCTGTTAAACTGTTAATATCAAAATGAAAATAGGCAGCTCCTTATATCATGTTTTTATTTTATTGTTAAGAAAGTGAAACAACATAGCCAGGGTGATATGAATGAGGTTATAAAGTACACTGTTCCCTTTGAAGATTTATCCGACGTGTCCTCGGGAATTTGTTTTCCATATCAAACTTGCGAAGTCTGAACTTACAAGGAGAGGATGCAAGACTGAACTGTGTGTGTAGGCTACTTAATATTGAGGAAAAAGCCCCAATCAGAGAGGCAAATGTCTGCAGCCCTGCCTCCGTTTTTAGATGTCTCTGTTTTCCCCCATCCCCATTAGAAATGGGGGATAACGAAAACGTATTAGTGTAAACAGGGCCTAAATTTTATACAGAGGCACTTCAGTACAAAAATCATTCCAATCAATCTAAAATGATTAAGTTTTTTTCTAAATAGAGCCATTCCTCTCATCTAGTCAAAGCACACTCAAAATCACAATATTTATCAAAGAAAAATCAGCTTTTTTCCAATATCATGCAGCCCTACTAATCACTGATATGTACTACAACATTTACAACAGCAACATGGATACTCTAAAAGTACCACATGTAAACAATCTTAATCATGTTATGGTAAAAATCTAAACCTTAATCATAACATTGTCTTACTCAGAATAAGGTAACAGTGCTGCAGTCCTTATAAATGTCCTGAGAGAGTGGCACATGTATGTGTTTTTGGGGGGGAGGGGACATCAGAGGAATGTCAGGCTATTCACCTCCAGTGTGTCGGTCGAGCACAATAGCCGGAAACCCAAGCCGGGCATTCCACAGGTCCTGCTGACCCATCGCCTGGAGGTTTCTGAGGCAACACACCGTGGCTCTCCAAGCCCAGCGCTTCAGCGGATCCCGCCAGAGCAAAAGGGAACACTCACTTGGCCGAAAAGAGCCACGCTGAAACTTTTATTAGCAGGCGTTCGCTAATGCTAACAAAGTAGTCTGGCTGAACTTCAGTAGGGAGCCGTGCTGGCACTCACTAGCCAGACTAATCAATTGACAAGAAAGAGCTTGTTGTGGTTTAGAGTAAATTTAAAAAGCCTTGCTATACCCATGAAGGCCGATATGGTAGGTTTATAGCTAACCTGATATAAAAATAAAAATAACCAGGATACTCACCAATAGTAATGGGTAACCTGGTAAAAACAGAACTATATTTTTTGGAATAGAAGTTTCTAATGCTTGTAAACTGGCTATTTAATGAGGTATATAATGCTATTTTTGATTATTTCTAAATAAAATGATCAAATGTGACTTGCATCAAAATCCTTTTATATTTGTTTGTTTTTTATTAGCCACCAAAATTCTTTTTCTGTATTACATCTTTTTTTTCTGTTTTATTTTGTACTCCATTATCAATTGAAATCAATTTATCTTGTACATTTTTACTTTCTACAATTACACTGTAAAAAAAAATGGGTTCCACAAAATTCATTCATGCTGTCCCAACACAAATCGATTAAGTTAACTTAATAGTTTTTTTTACAAATTTAAAAGGACTGAACATAAAACAATTAAGTTGTCCACCAAAAAAAACTTTACAATAAAAAAAAATTACAATAATACAATTCAATATTTAATCTTGAACAATTAAACTCATTCATTAATTTTCATTTCACCTTAGTCCCTTTATTAATCCGGGGTCGCCACAGCAGAATGAACCACCAACTTATCCATCCCAGCGATGGGTTGCGGAGGACCTTCCAGCCGCAGCCCATCACTGGAAAACATCCATACCCACTCATTTACAAACATACACTACTGACAATTTAGCCTACCCAATTCACCTACACATGTCTTTGGACTTGTGGGGGAAACCGGAGCACCCGGAGGAAACCCACGCTAACACATGAAGAACATGCAAACTCCACACAGAAATGCCAACTGACCTAGCCGAGGCTCGAACCAGCTACCTTCTTGCTGTGAGGCGAACGTGCTACCCACCGCGCCACCTATATAATTAAAACTTTATCTAAATTTTTTATGAATTTTTTAAAAATATATTTAGCATTTTTATTAATCTTATATCATTTAAACTTTTATATTATCATTTTTGGAACTGCAGAAATTGCATTTCATTTATTTTTTAAATGTAATGATATTCCTGCTAAAATTAAAATACAGTAGAAATATGATGTGATTATTATTTTATGATTTAATAACTTTATTATTATCATCGTCATTTCTATTTAGGTATGGGTCGGTTATAGGCGAATTACCAACCTACGTCACACAAAAAAAAGACCGGTTGCAATAGCAAACATGTCGTTTTGTGCGGTAGGATGCCAAAATCAAAAAATAGAAAACTTAAATTTGACCGTACACCACACTGCTGTTAATGCCAACCGCAGACATCTTTGGCTAACAGCCATCATAAGAGCTGAATGGAGTGAGGACCTAAAATGCGAGGATTAAAAATGCTCGACTCTGCAGTTCTCATTTCATATCAGATAAGTTCACGCTATGCTGAATCATACACATTACTCGTTTTTGATTGCAGCAATGATTTTAGCAAAAACAGTTAAATATGGTTAATTAAACTGAATGCTTAGAATAAAATGTAAAAATGTAAGTTCACATACTCTGTCCTACAGAGGCAGTTCGCTGTCAGAATGCAGTTGTTTTGCTTGTTGATGATTACCCAGGCCTTTTACAGTTCTGTCTTCTTTCCTTGTCTTTGGCTAGGCAGAACTCGGTTTTTAGAAGGGTTGGGTACCGAAACCCGGTGCCATTATAGCACCGGTACCTTTGTAACTGGTATGTACCAGATCAAATCAGCATATGAATTTCGGTGTCTAATTTCAGTGCCACTGGTGCTGTGACAAGGACGTAAGAAGCATCAAGGGGTGCATCAAAGGCACACATAGGTACGTGTTGTCATACCATCTCTAAACATTTAATTCTAAACAACTTTGAGGAATACAGACAGGCGATGTCAGGCGTTTGTTCTTGTTGCTTATGGAACGGACGCATGCAGTACAGCGCATTCGGTGAGCGAGAGCAACTCTCTTCAGATCAACAGGCAGATCAACACACGTTCATCAAATTTGCTTTTAAGCCTTCAAAAGAGTATTTTACAAGCAAGGATTCTGACACAACAACATGAAGCACATGATTTACAAAAGATGCTTGTAAAAGGGGGAAACACATCAAACTTAATGACACATTTGAGGGCTCAAAAGCAAAGGAATGCACTGTCTCTGATATCACATGGCACTTTCAATGAGTACATACATGGACACCAATGCTCCGATTTTAATATGATTTAGACAATACTCTGATTTAGAGACTAAACTACCATGTAAACAGTGATTTTTGATAACCTTAAAAGGACCACAGACACCTGCGTTGTGCGATATCAAATTCCATTAAAAGTGTACTCTTCCACCAGTCCCTGTGTCAACAAGCTTGGCCCCCCCCTAAATTTGGACGTGTAGTTTTGTGTCAAAATGCCACGAAGAAGCGAGATCAGCCATCGGTGGCAAACTGCGGAGATATGACTGATGCCTCTCTTTGGCGCTCTAGGTGACACTTGCACTCGCTCTCTCGGGCGCTTGCTCTCTCTGTCATTACGGTGCTGCGCGCATTAGCCTAGGTCCCCGCATTTGTCAGAGGTTGACGCCCAAATTGACACAGGTAATAGCGATTTTAACACTTTTAATATAGGAAGTCCTCGGCTATGCAGAGACCATTATTAATCAGAAATCTAATGTACATAGTTTTACATTAGGAAATGCAGTATTCAATTCACAAACAGTCGGCAGGGACCAAAGAACAGATGTAACACTTTGATCAAATGTAGTTTTGTCAGATGTAAGTCACATTTAAATATTCATTTTTGATTTCCATCTTCAGCACATGATTTATTTACAAAACATTTTTAAACATAATAGTTTAACTAACTAATTTAATATATTCTTTTATCTTCCCCATGGTGACAGTCAGTGCATAACATTTTACTTGTTATTTTGCAAGACAGTTAACTGTATTCAGACAAAGTCCCTTTAAGTGTTTTATAGTCTTTTATTCAGATTAAAGTGTAATTTAAAGACTTAATCAGTTAACTACAAAAGTTGAAATTAGTCAAATTATTTTGTAACTGATTTGTTGCGTATATCAAAAAATATACAGTAAATATTTCTTAAGGAGGCTATTAATACTGACCTTAATTTTTTTTAATTAAAAAACGCTATAAGATATAAGATATAAGACTTATTATGACTCCAGAATAATTATTTTTTTAGGAAACACTGAAAATGTTCAGAAACATTATTTTAAATGAATGGGAGGGCAAAAAACAGCAACTCATGTAAACACCTTGATCATATTACTGTCTTATTCAGATTAAGGCAAATCATTAGATTACTGATAACCATGTAAACATAGTCACAAGCCCCAACCCTAGAAAAAAGGAGTTCAGTATTTTGATGACAGCCTTTTCACAGGTACGTAGTAAGCTAATGTAAATTCATAATGCAAATCTTAAATTCATGTTAACCAACAAATGATCAATGGAAATACATTCATGTAATTCAAATATATAAAATATGAACTGATGTTTACTTTAAACTTTAGTTATATTGTTCTATTAAAATTATTTTTTAAAAGATTTTGTCAAGTAAAAGATTTTTCTAGAATCATCCACCATAATTTTGTGGCTCAAAAGTATCAGTTCAGGCACTGTTTTGGCCCCGGTACCGTTTTAAAATTATTAATTTAGGTATCGAAATAACTCCAAACGATACCCAACCCTAGTTTTAAGCACTACAAAGTTTTGAATCTGGTAATCATGGAACATTATTTCTTGCACATGACCACACAGAACAAAACTGTAGGCATCCAAAGACTTGTAGCCCTTTAACTTCTCTCTTGTAAAATCACTTGGAGTTTCAGTGAGTTAGTTGTATATTTGGGGCAGGATGCTTGGCCATTTCGGCTTATCCAATATCCATTGGGAGGGTACTATCGCAAATGGACCTGTCAGATGAACGCTGCTCACTATAATTGTGCTTATCACTGGGTGACAAGCCGTTATAATATGCTGTAAGCATTATGTACATAATAATATATATAATCTGTAATCAATATATTGAATCTCTAAGACAACAACAAACTCTGTACCACATCTGATGTCGTTCCTTCGCTGTAAATGCTAGCGCTTCCGTTTTTTTCTGCAACCTCAACGCGTGCTTCTGAATGTTTACAAACCGGTAATTAGCCTATAAGTTTGTGAAGGTATTGTGATTATTGCTCAAAAAAAAGTTCTTTTTAAATGTCTTTTTAAATGTCCCATTTTTCCCCATCCTATCATCCCTATTATTATCTTGAGAATTGTAGTCTACTGAACAATAATGAATTACTTTCCTAATATTCATTCATTTTCCTTCGACTTAGTCCCTATATTTATCAGGGGTGGCCACATCTGAATGAACCACCAACTAATCCAGCATATGTTTTACATAGTGGATGCCATTCCAGCTGCAAGCCAGTACTGGGAAACATACATACCCATTTACACACATACACTACGAGCAATTTAGTTTATTCAATTCCCCTATAGCACATGTCTTTGTTTGGACAGTGGGGAAAACCGAAGCACCAGGAGGAAACCCACGCAAACCCGGGGAGAACATGCAAACTTCACACAGAAATGCCAAATGGCCCAGCCGGGACTCGAAACAGTGACCTTCTTGCTGTGAGGTGACCACTAACCACTGAGCCACCGTGTCGCCCACTTTCCCAATATCTTCTGGTTAAGCTAAACTGATTTTAAAGTGTTCACAACTTTTGAACCAAAAGCAGTCATCCAACAGGTGACGTCCATTCAGCCAGACACAAAAAAAGCATGAAAAGTAGTCCATATCACAATGTGATTAAGTGTACAGTCCAAGTTCTGATTTATTCATCATCAATTTGCCAAACAAAACAGTTTACCATATGGCATAAATCACAGGAGCCCATGTTCTCTTTCAGAACCATTCTAACCTGCTGATCTGCTGCTCACCAATCATTTAGTAATATTATTAATGCTGAACACAGTTATTCTGCAACCTCCACCTGTTACTTCAGGCATTGTTTTTGTGCAGCAGATTTCCCAATATCAAATATTTCCACTTTAATACTTTAAGAGCAGTATTTTCTGATGCCGTTACGTCCATCAGCATGGTTATGCAATAAATTCAGCCCTGTGCTCTTAGGATTATGAGGAACATTCCATATTAAATCTGATTTGTGAAGCATATTAAAAGGATTAAACCATTTCCACCAAACACGTCACATTATAAGCCTCACAAATAAATTAAATGAGAAAAAAAAAAAAAAAAAAAAAAAAATCGAACCATAAACAAATGCTGCATTAAAGACTTTCTTAGATATCATTTTCTGAACTATACTGTAATGACTTTTAACCAGCTGGTGTCAAATGATTTCGGTGAATAAGAGCTAGTTCTTATTATGATCTTATCATCACATGAAGTGTGAACATGATCCAGTAATGTTAGACAACCACAAAGTGTCACACTACTTTTACTTACAATACAGTACATTTTCTTCAACACGTGGGCTCATTCAAAACACAGCCTACAATTTTGTGAAACCACAAAAATGTACTTCAACATGCGCTCGAATGCAGTATCTAAGTAAAATGAACACTACGGGGCAAGATGACGCCAACAACTATTGTTCCTTTTCATACTAATGATATTTACAGAGATATAATATCGATGAATAACAGATTATTTTCATGCAGGTAACCCAATGTTTGGTCAAATAAGGACAAACTCAAAGTTGTGTTAAGTTTTTTGATTAAATTTAATTGAATCAATTTAGACGGTTGTTTTAACACAACAAATATGGGTCAAAAATGGACGAACTCAACAACTGGGTAAAAATGTCAATTAAATTTAATTGAAGAACTTATCCCAGCATTGAGTTAGTCCTTATTTAACCAAGCACTTGGTCAAATACACAGGCTGGTTTATACTTCTGTGTCAAGTGATCAATGTGACCCATGGCGCCTGCCTTGCACGTAGCCGTGCATTTATACTTCTGGTGCTGTTTGTGTTGCTCTGCAATAACACTTCCGAAACGCTAGCTGGCAGTAGGTTTTTATGTTTTTCTGTATCGAGTTATTTCGCTGGTGTTTTGTTGTTTTCTGAACGCTACCTTAACGTACAGCTAACATTTGCTTATTCATAGGGGGAACCAGCAGACATGCAACAACTTAAATCATAAGGTAAATATAAAACAAAAGTTTTATGGAGCTTCTTTACGGGATTCGACAATTGTAAACACTTTCTTCATCTGGTACGCATCTCTCAGCACAAATAGTGGCAACTGGCTTTTTCAACCGGAAGACAGGGCTTCTTTTGCTGTGGAGGCTTTACTGAGCATTGCACTTTTCCTCATTCATAGTAATGCCAGTGAACCGTCTTTATATGGTTCGTTTCCACTGAGTGGTACAGTTCAGTTCGGTACGCTTTTACGTCCATTTCCACTGTCAAATGGCCCGTTTCCACTGAGTGGTACAGTACGGTACGGTACGCTTTTATGGCCGTTTCCACTGTCAAAAGGCGTACCGAACCGTACCGTACCACTTTTTCAGCACCCTTTGGAAAGGGTACCAAACACGAGAAAGGGTTCCAAAAAGGGGAGCTAGACGCGCAGCTGAACGCTATCGGTTTACAGTGATATGTCATTCGCTTACGCTACAAGCCAGAATGAAAACAAAAGAGCCGCCATGTTTAAAATACACAGCCGAGAAATCTTTTACAGCGTAAATATATAAACATATAATAACGAGCCATGGTCGACCCGGGCTCAAACAAACCTTGTCGTTGTCTTGATGAACAGCCACAATGCCAAAAAGAAGAGCAGATTTTACCCTGTGCCCCTTAGTTTTTTATGTGACAGTCTGAAACGTGAGTGGTTTCGCTTTCTTCCTTGCGCTCACCGCGCATCTATATTTGACATAACAAACTTCTTGAGCTGATGATAATAACATAAAACCCGATACTATCAGAAACTGACAAATGCGAGAGTGAAGCGTGAAAAAAAAGAGAAGCCGGAAAAAAGGAGCACAATATTTCTTCAGCAAATGTGAACAAACTGCCTTGTTTTAATTTTTATCATCACCTTTTGGACTAATATGACTCTCTAACAGAGGTTACATGTGCTGGTGAAGATTAAAGACACAGATGAGAGGTTTGCTCTGACTGTGGGCTATATTTTGTGTTGTTTTTGAACCTAAATGAGGACTAAATATATGCTGTGTGTAGTTCCTCTGTAGTTGATAACATATCGGAGACTGTAAGGGGCTATGTGTTTATATATGTTGCATTTATTTATTTCATGTAATTGCAGATGTTACAGTAGGCTATTTCGCACATCATTGATCGGCAGTTATAATCAAATCATGCTCATAGAAAGGTTATAAATGAACATTTATACACAAGTATTTACGTGTGTAAAGCACCCGTTTTGTGAGAAGTGCTTCTCATATGATATGTGAACGACCCGTACGGCGTTACTGTGACTTTCCTCAAGTAAAAATGACGTGATCTGAAACTTTCTGTCGTACACCACGCCCACAAAAAGGGTACCCTTTTGGCCGTGGAAACCCAAGCTTGATAAAAGTGACCCATACCGTACTGTACCTCTCAGTGGAAATGGGCCAATAGTGTTTGATTCAGTATCAAGATACGCATCAAATCGTAACTTGAGTTTCACCCCAAGAAGCAGCCCATTGCGACATATTCATTCTGTTCATTCCAAATCACGGTAATGTGCAAATCTCAACAGCATGCTTTGGGATTGGGATTTTGGGTTTTCTTTGTGCATAAAGATGCCAGATATGCAGGATTGAGGCCAGAGATTAATGACAGGCCTTCAGATGAACTGTCAGTGTGTATGGAGAATGATGGAAAGAGAATAAGAGTGTTTCCTGCAGCTGTGGTCTTTTGTTGCGTCGCAGAAGTTTCTTTTCTCCAAGTTAAATTTAGAACAGGCCAGTGGGGGTCTCTCAGCACAGTTTCATTATTCATAACAGGAAAACGGAGCTAGTTCAGTTTCACCCTCTTTGAAAGTCTCGAATCGACTGGGGGAAGACAACGGCATGCACTCACTTACTGCAGACAGCTGTAAGAGGATTGGAATGAAAGCCTACTTGCATATAATTCTAAAACATTGCTATTTAATTGTATATTTACACAGTAATCGCATTTATAATAAAAATACCAATATCAAGGCATTCACAATTTTTTTAGTATTTGTTCTGGTGTAATATGGCTAAATAGATTGCGATTATTATTTGTTCATTCTTTTTTACTGACTTGTCATTGTAAGATTTTGGTGTCATAACCTTACAAGATTAGATGAGTGAAAACAGTGCATTTCAATGTCATGTTGAATCTTATTTAGGGATGGGTATCGTTAAGGTTTTAACGGTATTACAACTTTTATCAATACCACTTATCTGTTCTGTACTTTAACGATTCTCTTATCGGAACTTTTTGTAGTGTTTTTTTTAATGAAAAAACAAAAAACTAATTGAACAGAATTAACAACACTATTTTATTATTATATTTTTATGTAAAATAAACCAAAACCAATAATTGTAAAACAAATAAATATTTTTTCCTGTAAAAGAATGTACAACAGTTTGAAGAAAAATTACTGTTTTTAACCATTCTTTTGAAGAAAAATCAATATGTTCGCCTTTTCTGGCAGAAGTCGGGACCTTTCTTGGTTTATTGTGCTCCCTGCAGTAAATACCCTCTTTGAGTTGCAAATTGCAGTTAAATGAGAGAATGTTTATGACTTTCCATTAACGCATTCACATTAATGAGTTAGCAGTGTTTTGGGAGTTAATGTGTTTTAAATACAGTTTTGGAGCATCTTGCAATGTAAAAAAAGCTGTTTTTTATAAATTCTTAATAAGCATAGTTTATTATTAGGTTATTCATAGGCTATATTTTTAAATACAGCTGATGTAAAAGCATTTTTAAATGTTTAAGATTTATTTAGGCTACTGCAGAAAAAAAATCAAGTCAGTAAAATATTTTCATTACTTTTCATTGCAGTTAATGCACTTTTGAAAGATACTTTAAGTCAGCCAGATTGCTTGCTTTTCTGCTTACACAAAAAAACTTGTTGCATTTGTTGCAACAGGCATTGTCGTTGTCCACTCTGGAAATACAACCCATTTGGTTCACTCCGCAAGTTTACGAGATGTGTGTGTGCGCGAGTCTGTGTCGAGTGCTATATTTCATGCGGCCGCCATTTAAAAACACGAAAGCGAGGCTGTGTGGGGAAGAAACCCGGAAGTATAGGATCAGCACTGTAAATATTGCAGCAACATGCTGTGGATTACAAACCTCCAGCTGTTGCCGCAATTTCAAAATGCATATATGGTGTAAACATCACTTTAATATCATTCAGTTAAGTTTAATTTAAACAGTTATAAGCATATTAGACATTTAAACAAAACCACAATCTCTTACAGAGTGTCCTCCTAGGCTTCAGTTCGTGGCAGCAAGTAAACACCATGAGGACGCTTCCCTGCTTCAGCCTATGTAACCCAGTAAACGATAAAACAATGCAGTCCTCTGTAGCACACCCTCTTATTGTCTGTAATCAGAGATTTATAAAGTACTAGAGACCCAGACTTAAGTAAAAGTACAAGTGCTTTATAAAAAAAATACTTGAGTAGAAGTTGAAGTGCTCTTTGGGCACCATACTTAAGTGAAAGTACTAAAGTATTCAACATTTTTTGTACTTAAGTATTGCAAGTAGTTTATTTCAAAATTTACTACTCAAGTACTGAAAGTAAAAGTACAAGTATTGTGTAATGTAGTTATTAAAGAAAGCAGTCAAAAGACATCATATTGTTTTGTTTATTTTAAATCTCTTTTTTGGGGGCACGTCATTAAGCAGAACGAAAAGAAACATGACTTACAATACTGTTTATCTCTCACGCTTGAACCACAGATCTGACAGATTATAACAGCTTTAACACACACCTTTCAAATTTGTGTGTCACAAAAACACTCAAAACGATATTGAAACCCATTTTCAGAACACAAATTACCTATTGTAAACACTGTAACGCAAGTTCTAAACATTCTACCGGAAGACGATGGTCACTAAGGCGCCCTCCATGTAGTAAAAAGGTCTATAATTGTAATGAGTAGGCGTGTGAATCTACAGTGGTTTCACAGTGGTTTACAGTGGTTTGTTTCGGTTACGATTATCATGCCAATCATGGTTCAATTCGGTATCTCGGTGCATTGATGATGCTTTCCATACATAATGAGATTTTTTTCTTCACAACACAAGAATTTTTTTATCTATAAATATATTTATATTTATATATTATTTGTAATACAATTTTGTTCTTTAATACAACAGTAAGATATATGAACTGTACTCTTAATCTGACCTGCTCAAAGAAAGCACTCTTTCTGAATGTATCAAACAAAACTCCAATACATTCACAGAAGACAGCATGAGCATTTATAGCAAATAAACTAATGTAAATATTATCCCGCTTGCTTTTTGAGCACTGACAGGCGAGATCTTACACCCCTATGATTGGTTATTGTCTTCACCTGCTCAACAGAAAGGGCTGCAATCGGCTTTAGAAATAAAAGCCCTGTTCACAGATGGCGGGAAGAACAGCCGCGGTTACAGTCTGTATGTGCATAATATGCGGTTACCACAGGTAACCTGTAATAGACATAGTGGAGAAAACTTGCACCTCAGCCACGCTCGTGTCTGAGAGACAGAAAGAGAGGCAGAGATGGAGTTTTAAAGCATTTCTCTGTAGTAGTGAAATAGCAGATCGTGTGCTGTGTCGCCTTCATTGTAGTAAGAGCATTATTTACTCGCCCTCGCCTCCTTCGCCGTAGTATTCTACTGCGACATTGCGCATAGGAGATAAATGAAGTCAGTACGTAATAACTGGTTGTGATCTATTACTGAACAGATATCAATAATTTTGACACCCCTAGTAACGAGTAACGATGCAGCACATAAAAAAATAGTAAAAGTAAAAGTATTAAACTCATCGAAAATATGTACTGAAGTAAAAATGGAAGTAGGAGAAAAAACAATACTCCAGTAGGGTACAGATACAGCTTTTTAGTACTTAAGTTCAGTAGTGAAATAGTTCTACTTCGTTACTATACATCTCTGTCTGTAAAAGTGTTGTCCTGGTACTGAAGTTTTAAAACCGTCCATTTCCCACTAACATTTAAGCGCCGCTGAGCACGTTCTTAAACTGCTGATTTGCCATAGTATTCACCAGTGCTCAACAGAAATGACTGTTATTGGCCTTGAAGGTCATCAGTTCACCACTCTTCACCGAGTACAACCACAGATAGATGGACACTGGAGCGTTTAAAGCTGCGAAGATCAGTCGATTGCTGGTCAGTGTTTGCACTCGGTAAACATCGGTAAAGTGCGGTGAACTTTCTGTCATTTCTCTTGAGCACTGGAAAATACTATGCAAATCAGCAGTGTTGCATTCAACAACGCTTAAATGTTAGTGGGGAAATTTAAGTTTTTTATTTCAGTACCAAAATTCAGTATCGCGAGTTTGATAAATGGCATCCAAAATGTGTGTTTGGGAAAGAAAACGTTAGCTTACTAGTGCCATTTCCCTTAACTTAGCTGAAAATGAGGTCTAATATCCCTATTTATTTTCACTTTCCATTCGGAACGGACCTTCGGGTCACTCGGAAGGCGGCGAAATGATAAATGTGTGTTGCTTTCTCTTCGCTGATGAGATATTTAGCCAGGTATGCAACATTCCTATGTCACTCAGGAAATACTTCTGGGCTTCTTCCCACCGCAGCCTCGATTTCGCTTTTTAAAGGCGGACGCGTGAAATCAGTCTATGTGTGCGCTTAGCACAAGAACTGTGGAGGCTTTTATACTTGACGCGATCGCCAGAAACACAAGCATTTCTCATTTGAGATTGCCAACTGTGCAGACGAATTTCAAATATTGCAAATCAGAAAAGGTTGGTCAGTTAAATTATGCTACTCTTAGTAATGTTTATTAAGCAATAATTTTCCAGTACCGATAGCAGAACGTCAGAGCTTATCGATACTTTGATCTTTTATATTGTAGCACCGATACCGATAAAGTACAGAGTTTCGGTACCCATCCCTAATCTTATTCTCTGTACATTTGAATGTACATTAGGCCGCATTTACACTAATATGCTTTAGTTTTAAAACTGCGTTTCAATGCTGATATTAATGCTGAAACAATATATTGTGCAGCCCATGTAAGGTGCATTTCCATCAAGTAGTAAAAACATCCGAGTACCATCCACTTCATAAACATCTTGATTTTTTTCTGGAAATAACGTGACATTGCATTTTTACCCATATGGGCCACCTCTAGTCTCTGGTTCTCTTCTTGAAGAGCTAGGACCCACAGTCTAATGCAAAATGACAAAGCCGAGTGCAAACACATAGCTAAACCATGAGTCAGACACTTTCATTCAGCGCACTCCATAAATTCCCAGAGTCATTTATGAGGCTCTGGCTTAGCAGCGCTCCGTGCTCAAGGTCCGACAATAAAAGTGCACTGCTACACCCCGACGACAGCCGCACTCCTATCAGACAGAGCCCGATAACATTCCATTTACCTGAGCGCATGTTTTCAGCATGTCACACACTGAGGCAAAACAAAACCGCTCTGTCCGGTGTGGTGCTTGAGGGCAGGCCACAGGAATGCTTTGTCTGCATTTATGTGGTTGAGTTTTTAAGCTTGCAACTTTACTAACAAATACAAAACAAACGATGTTTTCATTCTAGTACAAGAGGAAGATTTAAAAGTTTAATTCCTTTAGCTTTTTATTATGACAAATGACATTATCAGAAACAATTTAAGTGAAAAAGTTATAAAAGCACATGAAAATCAGAATATCTAGGCCTACTTTTTGCATTACTAACAGTAGCAATAACAGTGCCACATTTGATTGCATTTAACATTTGATTAGTAACCTAGAAACACAGAATCTGAAATGTCTTTATCAAACATCCTTTTACATCTAAGATGTTTTTTACAGGCTTTAATTTCTATACACACACACAGTATATACAGTGCATCCGGAAAGTATTCATTTCGCTTCACTTTTCCACATTTTTTTATGTGTTAGCCTTATTGCGAAATGGATTAAATTGATTTATTTCATCAAAATTCTACACACAATATGTGAAAAAAGATTTTTTGAAATTGTTGCAAATTTAATAAAAAAGCTGAAAGCTCTAAATCGTGAAGCTCTAAATTGAGCTCAGGTACATTCTGTTTCCACTGATCATTCTTGAGATGTTTCAGCAGCTTAATTGGAGTTCACCTGTGGTAAATTCAGTTGATTGGACATGATTTGAAAAGGCATACACCTGTCTATATAAGGTCCCAGGGTTGACAGTGCATGTCAAAGCACAAACCAAGCGTGAGGACAAAGGAATTGTCTGTAGACCTCTGAGACAGGATTGTCTTGAGGCACAAGGCTCTGGAAGGTTACAGAAACATTTCTGCTGCTCTGAAAGTTCCAATGAGCACAGTGGCCTCCATCATCCGTAAGTAGAAGATATTTGAAACTACCAGGACTAGAGCTGGCCGGCCATCTAAGCTGAGTGATCGGGGAAATTCTCTGGTCTGATGAGACTAAAATTCACTCTTTGGAGTGAATGGCAGGCGTTACGTTTGGAGAAAACCAGGCACCGCTCATCACCAGGCTAATACCATCCCTACAGTGAAGCATGGTGGTGGCAGCATCATGCTGTGGGGATGTTTTTTAGCAGCAGAAACTGGAAGACTAGTCAAGATAGAGGGAAAGATGAAGGCAGCAATGTTCAGAGACATCCTAAAGGAAAACCTGCTTCCGAGTGCTCTTGACCTCAGACTGGGGCGACGGTTCATAATATTAATGGTCTAATAATATTGTTAATGACAGATTGCAAGCATATGTCTCAAACATAATAATACAACTTCAGAATTATGAAAACTTGTATTCTGATGTCATCACTTTACAGTGCATTAATGACCAGGACAAATTTAAAGTCCATTATTCAAAGTCTATTCAAAATGTAGCATTTTAAACAACAGTAGACCTACACACAATATCATTGTTGTTTTAACATATGTCTGAGTAATAACAATAATAACAGCCTACTCATATTCACCTTTATTTTACATCTACAGAATCGTGAGAAAATCCTAATCTTTATTTTTAAGCAAAAAAAAAAAAAAACGACACGATGGAACATATAACGGCAACTCTTTTGAGTACAGAGGTATGCAAAAATGCACATCAACATGATACACTTGATAGCACCAACATCAGCGACGCCGAAGAAATTATAAACCTTAAAAGGGCCACTGAAAAGGGCCACGACTGTCCTGTCTGATGAAAAGACGGCCACCCTGTCACTCCTCCTGCCCATCATGAAGACAGCCATCCATAAAAACCTTAGACAGATACACAGAAGTTGAGGATTATCTTACAGAACTGCAGACTACCTGGAAATGTAAATATATATACATGTAAATATATATATATATATATATATGCACACGTATATATATAAATTTTCACTTGTATTTAAATCTGTACTGTAGGTTTTCTGCAGTATAGAATATTTATATACAGAAAAAAAGGTTAAATAAGTAACACAAATCTGTTTTAGTCAAGCAAGCACTTCCGTCTAAAAAAATCTTCCGGAAAGTTAATTAGAAAAACTGCTCTGATGCAACTATAACATATATAAAAAAAGAATAAATTCAGCTCTACAAAACAGCTACTACATTAAGATCTTCACTAAAAACACACACATTTATACATATATATTACCAAACCAAAACCTTTGATTCTCTCACAATCCCAAGAAGTACATTATTAGTATTATTTAATGACTAGAGGGCACGCAACACCTCAGCTGCTCTGTGCATTGCTACAAAAAGGCTGTCAAATGGGAGCTCATTACCAAGTAAAGCTACAAACATCAGAACGCATCGTCAACGAACTGTTGCTCAACAGTGGAGAAGCAGCCGTCTGAGACATGCATGCTGGGAATGGGGGGAGGTGGGTCTGCTGACAGTTTTGGGTCAGGATTTGAAATATTTGTCATTTTTAATCAGCGCCTTTGATGCATCACACTGAGAAAGAAAGACCAGCCAACCAGGCATAAGCACAGAAACGTCTGCTACGCCTCACCTATTGTTTCTGTGCAGTTCCTCGAAGGTGCCGTTGAGTTTTCTGTACCATTTCAGCTAAAAAAAATGACATTGACATCAAAAAATTTGCAGTATTAAAGGCACAGTTCACCCAAAAATGAAAATGAACTCTCCATTGACTCACCCTTGTGTGGTTTCAAACCTTCAAGTTTCTTTATTCTGCTGAATACAAAAGAAGATATTTTGAAGAAAGCTAAAAACCGGTAACCATTGACTTCCATAGTGGGAAAAACAAATACTGTGGAAGACAATAGTTACAGGTTTCCAGCTTTCTTCAAATTGTCTTCTTTTGTGTTCAGCAGAATAAAGAAACTCAAACAGGTTTGGAAAAAGTGAAGGAAGAGTTAATAATGACAATTGCTTTGGATGAACTTTTTACTAGCCTTTTACTAGCTACTTAAGTAAATTAAGTAGGTAATAATAATAATAATAATTCCTTACATTTATATAGCACTTTTCTAGACACTCAAAGCACTTTTTCACATTGAGGGGAATCTCTTCATCCACCACCAGTGGCATCCACCTGGATGATGCGACAGCAGCCATATTGCGCCAGACTGGACACCACACACCAGCTGATTGGTGGAGAGGAGACAGTGTGATGAAGCCAATTATGGTATGGGGATGGTTAGGAGGCCATGATGGACAGAGACCAGTGGGCAAATTTGGTCAGGATGCCCCCCTACTCTTTTTCGAAGGACATCCTGGGATTTTTCACGACCACAGAAAGTCAGGACCTCGGTTTAAGGTCTCATCCAAAAGACGGCGCTCACTGAGCAGTATAGAGTCCCCTTCACTATATTGGGGGGTTAGGACCCACAAAGACCGCAGGTTGAGCACCCCCTGCTGGCCTCACTAACACCATTTCGGGCAGCAACCTAGCTTTCCCATGTGGTCTCCCATCCAGGTACTGACCACGCACAGCCCTGCTTAGCTTCAGTGGGCGACCACGTGAGAGTTGCAGAGAGCTAGCTGTCGGCAGGTAAGTAAAACCAATTACATTTACTGTACATGTACTTGAAGTGTGGTTAAAGTGCAAGTACTCAGTAACATACTGGGAAAGTTAAAGGCTAAGTTTAGGTTTAGGGATACTCAGTGGGAGCCAGAGGGTTCAATGTCAATGTCAATTTTGTTTATATAGCAATATATGAATATAAATATATGAATGAACTATTGTCTTCAATAGTTTAAAAAAAAAATGTAAATAAAAAAAATCTTACTTATACCTTAGGAATGGTATTACAGAAAATTTTGGCGGTTTTAAAACCTTGACTTTTCCAAACCACGGTATACCTTGAAAACGGTTATCGTCCCATGCCGACTTAGTCTGCTAAAAACAGTATGTGAGCTGAGTAGTATGTGAGAATTCATAGTATTCGAAAATCAGTATGCCAGAAGTACCTGGATGACTTATTACTTCCAGCAAGATTCTGAAGTGCACATTCGATGCACGCTATGCTATCTCATAATGCCCCACGAGAAAATTCATGAATGGGAGTGAAGCGATGCAACTGACGCGGGTAGGTCACGTGATCATGACAAAAAGGAGTTCCAATCATACTACTCACATTCATACTGTATAGAACTTACTTTTCTAACGTATGTTGTACAATTAAATTCAAATGCAGTACCTACTGAGCAGTACGCGATTTCGGACGCAGCCCATGTATGTGTTTGCACTTGGTGAACAGTGGTAAAGAGTGATTAACCAATGACTTTCACAGCCAATCACAGTCATATCTGCTGAGCACCAGAAAACAATGGCCAATTAGCAGTGTTTAAAAACAAGTTTAACAGCACTCAAATGTTAGCTGGACATTTTTTTATTTCATCAGTCATCAGTCGATACTTTTGTCAACCCTAAAAACTAGTATTGCACAATTTACTCGTACTAGAATGGCACCACTATACCTTGGCTCTCAAAATGATACGATTTCTCATTTTCTTAGTATCGGTACTTTGAGGGACAACTGTAGTTCATAAAGCCCGACAATAGGAGCAGTGTGCGGACAGCATGCTGCTTCTACAGCACATTGAGTGTGAGTTGAACTGTGCATTTCCTCTCAGACACACTCTTTATGAATTGTGGACACAGTTTATGTGTCAAGTTGATATTGGTATTGTGATATTTAATTTAGGTATCCTGTATCATGTATATATCCTGTGTCATAACACCAATATAAGCCTCGAAATTTGATAAAAGAACGAATATTATCCTGATTCTTAATATTTAATGATATTAGATGATAAGCTAACTGCATTTAAATGTTATACTTTCAATTGAAAGTTTGCAATATATTTGAAAAAGCTAATAATGAATGATTTGTTTTTGATGAAATTACAGTTTTGACTAGCAGATGCCTCTAGCACGCTTCCAAACAGTGAAAACTTTAGCGATGCAAATGACCCTTCGCTAAGCCACGCTCTCCTTAGTTACTGTTGTTACGCCTGTCAAGCTTTCATGCCTGGCACGTCTATTACAATATGTATGCGCAGGTGTCAGACATTGCCAGGGATATAATTAGTCATTTTTGGCAAACAGGTGAGATATCTGAGAAAGCCAGACAAAAAAGGACTGCAGTATGCATTACAGGGGTATATTCACGACATAATACGCAACCGATTAGAAAATAATTGAATCAAAATTGAATCTAGGTTAGCCTATGTTACTAAACTTTAAGAAAACACGCATGTACAGTGCTTCTACATAATTCATTCATAGAAAGAACAGCCAGAAAGGGGAAATTGATGGATTTGTGCCGAATACAAGCATTATTGACCCATAACAATGTACAGTACCTATAACTGTCAGTATGTTTGCGTGCTTGTTATACTGTTTCTATTCTAATTTGCAGTGGAAAAAAGTAATAAATTGAAATGTAAATCAAAGTATAAATAGCAGAAGTTAACAAATAGATTTTCCCTATCAGCAAATATCAATCACACCAAATATAAAAGCAGACACTAACCTGCTATAACGCAGTCACCAATGACTAAATCTCCAAAAGACGAACAAAAACATCAGTGAATTGTAGCTCTGACATGGACATGAGGGTTATAAATGACTGAAAAACAGCTGCAGGTGAAGAATATTGATCGCAAGTGCTCAGTTTGTGATCACATCTTGGTAATTTCAAATATTCATAGCTTGAAACAGATGGAAATACGATTGTTATTAGTATGACTACTTTTGCGAGGGTTTAAACGGAGCAGTCCTCACAATATCGAGCGGAAAAAAGAAAAAGACAGCTGTGAAACATATTCTACGCATTTTTGTAGGAAACACAGTTTAGATCTTTTTACGGTAAGAGGTGTGTGAGTTATTGCCGTCTATCGCTGAATGTGTCAGGAATATCGAATACAAAACTAACTTAACCCCGCTCTTTTAGCACCCCTCCCACAGCTTAATCCACGCTGGCATTTCTCCCCTTGGGTTTTAGGTTTTGGAAAGGGAAAAAATTAAAATTACCTGTTTTTATTTGATGTCTGTGACTTTGAATATAGCAAAATATTCCCGTATTACTGTTGTCCTGTTTTTCTTTAATAATAATTTGTCTATTAATGCTTCTGAAGCAGCAGATGCCATTATCCCAAATGTCCGCGTATAGTTTGGTTGCGCAATTCTGATTGGGCAGAACAAAAGTGCTCACTCAATTGGCTAGTGAGACTGTCACAAATAAACTGTCACATATAAACGACAGACACATATTTACTTTGGGCGGCTAAAATTAAATAATACATATATATTTTATATCGCAGCCTCTTGCGATTAGCTAATGGCAACGTTTCAAATTGCAATTGCGATTAGATTTCGATTAATCACACAGCCATAGTCGTGTCTTTCTCATTCTCCAATCAAATGAAAGCAGAGGCAGGGTTTCCGTTGAAGTGACAGCAGTGCTTGGTTGTGTTGTCAAGACCTTGTTGCTAACGACTTTTAAAGATGGAGGAGAGACTAGTGGTTGCTGTTTCAAGTTATCCAGAGCTGTATGACTTTAAAAATCTTGAATATCACAATATTATTTAATATTAAAATTATAACAATATCAACAGCAACACTCGCGCAAAATATGCAGCTGACTCAGTCATTGCCTAGTGACATTTTTTTAAAAAAGAGCACTGCGCTTCTTTTTTTTCTTGTCAACAAAAAGGCGGTGTGGCGGAACATTTTTGGAATGTAAAAGCGTGTTTGGTGTGATCGGCCCCTTAGTCTATTATGTTTACCTATGCTGTAATTATATTTAAAATATTTGAATTACATTTTAAAAATGTAAATTATGCCTGTGATGTAAAGCTGGAATTTCATCAATCATTACTGCAGTCTTCATCACATTATCCTTTAAAATCCATTGCCAACTCCAGATGTGATGTTCAAAACATTGCTTGAATTTATACAACCATCACAGGGTAAAATTTGAGGTTAATTACAGAAATGGCATTTTGAAAAGTAGTTTTATCAAAACAGATTAATATTTGCTAAAATATTCACATTTACACTTTTCTGTGAGCTTTGAAACTTTATTCTGTGGTATTTTGTCTCTTTATTTATAGCATTAACAATGTAAATCATATCAATTATTGTTATCATTTATTTTGATTCATTCAATAGAAGAGAATATACCAAAGGAAAGTGAATGAGTGAGTGAGTGAGTGAGTGAGTGAGTGAGTGAGTGAGTGAGTGAGTGAGTGAGTGAATGAGTGAATGAGTTATCATCCAATGGCAAATGTTGATACACATCTGTATGACTGAACTTCTTTTGTGAAAAATAAAACAAAAAGTGCTCAGGGGTAGCCTAATTGATGTGTTGGTGCACTTTGGATAAGAGATTTATCATAATAAACAGCAAAAATAAGTCCAAGGCACTCGGAAAAAGTGGAAAAAATATGAAAAGATTTAAGAATTTTTAGATTTTTTCCACATTTTTCAAGCGCCTTGGACTTATTTTTGCTATAATTATTTATGTTTGTCAATCTAAAGTCTGTGGGATCAATACTTCATAGCAATAGTAATCTATTTTTCTATTTATTAATTTTACGTTGAGTGATGAAGTTTGCCCTGTGCGCTCGCGGTTTTAAAAAACTTTTTTGGTGCGTTAATCTTGTCAATAATATTAATAATATTAATACTGACACACTGAGGAAGGCATTGTGCTGAAACGTCTGTGTTTTGTATCACCTGAATAATGTAAAATAAAAACTGTACGAAGCAATTAACGAGTGCGAATCATGACCTTCTAAATAATATATATATATATTTTTTTTTTAAGTTTTGACAATAAACTTGCCCTTTTCGTGATCGCTCTCCTATTTTTCTCTCATTATAGACGTTTCTTTTCAAAAATTGTTTTTACTACATGTTCCAAATATGTAAAAAAAAAAAAAACAATAACAAACAAAACCCTTTTTTTTTTCAAATAATTTCCTGCTTCACAAATAAAAAGTCACTTGGGTTTGAGTAAATGACAACTTTTTTTTTTTGACGTATCCTAAAACTACCAAAACCTATACAGCTCCTGTACAAAGTGAACAAGCATTAAAAAGCATTCTTGTTAAAGTTTGCATAGCTCGGGTGCACTTTGAACCCATCATGCACCTTGACTCGCAGTGAAAGGGATTTGAGAGAATCAGCTGTGGGCTTCGCACAGGCTAAGGAATGTGTCCCAGGTACTTGTTTACAACTTTCTGCCATCTTACTTTCCTGGCTACAGGCAAACCTGTTACACCACACAAAGGGGGGGAAATATGCAGACTGATTGCTATCATCTTTCCATTTCTCTGCACGCTGTAAATAACTGAAAATCCAAAGGCGGAAAAGAAAGCAACAAAAAACACCCAGTGTACCATCAATGAACATACCAAACCTTAAGCCAGTAGAGCATGAAAATGCTCAAATATAATCTTAAGCATTCCTGCACAGATTTTGTATTAAAGTCCAAAGGGGGACTTATGTGGTAAAGCCTGCAATGATGATGGCTGAAACAAAGCAGGATTTCATCACTGAGAATATGAAATGAAGCCTAGAATTCATCCATTTTAGATGCGTTATTTAAGCTACATTATAAACAAAGATGATTTAAAGGGATAGTTCTCGCAAAAATAACAATTCGCACAATTTACTCACACTTAAGTTCTTCCTATATGGATTTCTTTCTTCTGTTGAACACAAAACAAGACATTCTGATGGACATTTGAAAAAAATACTTTGTTTTTTTATTTAATGATTCAACAGTTTTTCAACAGAAGAAAGAAAATTTAAAAAGGTGGAAGACAAGTGATAATTGAATTTTTTTGCCAAAAATGAGATGAATACTCGCAGGACATATGAGATGCAAATGACTTTTGTCTTTAGAGTAGAATATTAAAAATTATTTCATCTGAAAACGTGGTCCAAGGTCACAGTGTTTCCTAAAATGCAAAGTAATAATGGCTACGAGTAGGGATGCGTGATATTTTTTTTTTTGACAGACATTGCGATTTCGATTTGATTGGCAATTTCATTTTGTAGTCAAGCTTCAGCTCAATAATCTGTATTGTAGCTTCTTGCTGCTAAAATGCAGTGAGTGTTAAAAAAAGAATCTAAAAAAGATATTAACTTATATTAGCAAACAACTCTGAAATTGTATTTTGCTGTTGCTTGCTACTAGATTGAGTGTCACTGGCAGTACTTTTAGTTGACTTTTTGCAAGACAGCTCTTACAAATTACCTGGTTTTGTTTGGTGTCTGTGACTTTGAAATCAAGATATGCCCATATTACCAACGTGCTGTTTTTCTTTGATATTAATTCATCTATTATGCTTCTGAATCAGCCAATGCCATCATTTCACTCATTTGCGCTTTCCTGTTTGTTTGATTTTTATTGTGGACATTAAGAAAAGTTCAGTTGCGCAATTCCGATTGGGCAGAATGAAAGTGTGCCCATTCAATAGGATATAGGCGGAATTATGCAGAATGACTTTTAATTTGTCAGTGCTTCCGGTAAACTGTATGGCGTTACAAAATGGGCAGTTTAAGGTCTGTTTTCTCTAAAAATCAGCGATCTCCACTGGCTGAGTGATATACGATAGGAAGTGGGTCTCAAATTGTTCAAGAAGCACTGCATTAAATTATATTTTTCCCCGCCGTTTCTTTAAAATATGAACATTTATTTTACCCCAGTATATTTAATGGAGCTTCTGCGCTAGCCTGCCGATCCTGACATGCGCATGTGAGTAAACAGCTTTTTGTCTCATTTTACGCTCGAGCAACTAAATGAATGCCAAATTCTATTTAACTGATCGTATTTTAATTACATTACAACATCAATGCTGTAAAAGGAACTGTATAAAAATGGGGACAAAAGTCACATTAACCGTTCACCGGAAGTGTAGAAGTATGGTAAGAAATGCTAGCTCTGCATTCACCCTATTGCTAGTAAGACTGTCACACACAGATAGCAGTCACGCATTTGCTCTGGGTGGGGAAAGATAAATAATATATATTTATATCATATTGCAGCCTCTTGCGATTAGCTAATCGCAACGTTTCAAATCGTGATCACGATTCGATTAATTGCACAGCCCTAGCTAGGCTAGGGTTGGGTCGATAGATGATGCCATCGTCCATCGCCAATGGGCGATAGACATCACGATGCTTAGCCGGCATCACGATCCTCAGTACCGCTCCCTTTCACAAACCCGCTCGCGAAAAATACACACTTAGGCCCCGTTTACACTAATTACGACTCTTTGGTCTGTTGAATAAATCAGGTATAGACCTGCCAACACTCCCGGTTTCCTGGGAGTCTCCCCCAATTCGCGCACCTCCCCACCCCCGTGCAAGAAACTGTACATTATTGACATTATTGTATATACCTGAGGACTTTCACGACAGTCTGAACTTCCTGTCGCATAATAAGGCATCAAGGGTGTCAAAGTCATCATAAATGAGCTGACATTTTGTTTACAACAGGAAGTGATAACGTGTGTGTGTGGTGCATGGTTCAAATTGGGAGGTTTGACTTTTCACTAATTCCCAATGGTTGCCCAATGGTTGATATACGCCATTATGCGAAAAGTCGTGCACCAGAATGTTATGGATTACAGGAACAGTTCACTCCAAAATAAAAATTACCCCATAATTTACTCACACACAAGCCATTCTTAGGGTGTAGGAGTTTCTTCTGTCATTCAAACTAAGTAATGGCTCTTCCATGCTGTATTATGGCATTGGGTAGTAGTAAAAACACATAAATCTGTCGGAGCTTCCATTATGAATGGGTGTAATGGCATACATCAGTTCAGAAGCACCCGAAAGGCAGTGAATTTTGAAATATTTGTCACAAAAAAAAACATTTGCTTCATAAATATGCGCTAACCATTTGGAGTGTATGGGTTAGTTTTACTATGCATTTATGCTCTTTTGAAAGTTTCCTACCCAGTAGGGCTGCACAATATATTGTTTCAGCATTGATATCGCAATGTGATCATTCGAAATAGTCACATCACATTGTATTATAATTTATCATTTGCATGTGTTTTTGATGCCTGTGACTGTGAATGGTTTTTTAAAAATTCCGGTATAAGAAATTGTACCATTTGTGACGTTAACTACTATTAATATTAAAGAAATATTTTTATTTTTATCATTCAGTTACTGTACTTGAATACTGTTAGACTTAATTGCATTTAAAGATTGTTATGCGTGAAAATACTCACAACACATGCAAATACAAAAAAGCACTGCAAATAGCACAGGCTACAACGAAAATGTATAGGGGGACCTCAAAAGGTTTATAGATTGTTTATTAGATTTTATGGAGATGCAAATAGTAAACATTAACTCATCAATCTCTGACTAAAGATCTGCATGAAAATACTCAAATCACATGCAGATACAGATTTGCACTAGAAGTAGCACAGACAAAACCGAAAATGTATCGGGGGACCCCCAAAATTGTATAGATTGTTTATTAGATTGCACTCCTACTGCAGAATCATCCCAATTGATCTAACATTACAAATTATTTCCAAACAGAGAAATGAAGTCATATGGTGAAATTGTATTCATATCGCAAAATAAAAAAAATATCATAATGTTAGAATTTTTCAGTATCGTGCAGGCCTACTACCAACACCATTAAACAGTGTAAAAAAATTATAAAACTGAAAACAACCCTGTTCGCCTGACAGAAGAAAGTCCTTATGGCGAGGAAAACTATTGGCAGGGTTTCTGCAGTTTTCACCGAGTTAAAGACATTTTAAGACCATTATGAATGAAATTTTAGACTCATAAAGGGCTAAAGGCTAAGGAATTGTTCAAATGGCCCAGATGGAAAAGATTTTTATTTACCCTATCATTTTTTTTCTTTTTATAAATGAATACATTTAATAATACAATAATAATTTAATTTAAAAAAATTATATTTTAGATTTTATTTCTTAGCAAAATATTTTTATTATTGTGTAAAAACAAGCAAGCTCTACTTGTATCCATACACTTTTTTTTCAACATAAACTTTAAAAAAAAAGTTTTAAACACTATAATAATATAAATGTTTGCACAACAATCTGTCCAGGTCAGTATCATCAGTAAATAGATGGAGCACTTTTAAACAAATGTTACTGTAAGGAAAATAATTAAACCATTATGAAAAATAAAATATTAAGTTAAATTAAATTAAAAGTTTAAAGTTTTATTGAGATGGATTGTATGGGTTTTGGCCAGATTTGGTAGCTATACGTGAACAAAGGAAAATTAAGACCTGTTTAAAAAAGATTTAAGACCTACAACACAATATTTCAGTAAATTTAAGACCTTTTACGGCCTAAAATTTGGATTGTGAGATTTAAGACTTTTTAAGAACCCGCAGAAACCCTGATTGGGGTATTTTTTATTTCGGGTGGACTATTCCTTTGAATACAATTTTGTAAATAATGTTTAACGCAAATGTTTTTTGTTTTTTTTTTGTTTTTTTTGCACAGACTGGTAATGTTGCTTTAAAAAAACCTATGTATGTCATAAGTATTAATTTAGTTTTGCTTGTTTACATTTTTCTGACCCTAAAAGTGCAGACTTGCATCCCAAATTACAAATTTCGTCTAAACCTTTCCTGTATTACTTCAAATTAAAAAGTAAACTACATCATGTACAGTCAGAGGCTGAGCAAATTAAAAACAAATGTTCATTTTTAGGAGACCTCTCTCTTTAAATAAGAACACATTCACCGAATCACAGCTGTACACATGAGTAATGAACTCAGCACTCTGTACACTGAGTAAGCAAGTTTGTATTCCCAGAACGAGCAATGCTCATCACATACCTATCCCTTGGGTCAATCCAACTGGTGGTTTGATTAATATGGTCTATATAATAGACCTTCCCGTCAAAATCTCGGGCCTCTTCCCAACCCTCTGGCAATGGTAACTCCTTCCTTGGCATGACCAACACTTAGTCTCCATGTAATTTTCTCTGCAAGTCTTCTAAAACGATTGGTAAGCAAACCATGTGTTGCTTTGCTTGGACTGGTCCAAATAAATTAACTCCACAACGTAAGGAAAGTGCCATTAATTAACCACAGATAGAGATGTATTCCGGATTATCCATGGTAATGTTTTCCTATATTCCAGTTGAGCTCGTACAGCCTATATACAGAGCGTTGCTTTCACGCTGTAAACTTAATGAATGGATGAGGGGGTGATGCTCTGAATCGCGTAACTTTGCCGAAGGAGTTGTGCTTTTTGTAAGAAACTCCTCGTTTCTTGTGCATTCTCAGTTAAGTACGTACTACATCAATCAATCATATTTTTTCACCCACGGAACTTGGATGGTTAACGTCAAAAAGGGGGAAAAAACTTTCAAAGGTCTTGCGCGAGTTTTCAACATAGACAGAAAACTATTTTAAAGTCCAAAATAAATCCTCCAAACATAACACATAGAAACCGAGTTATTTTTCTAGCATACTCCGGGAATAGTTGAGCGAGTCTGGAAGGTTTTTCGCTCAGTGTCTGCCCACCATGTTTTAGCGACAACTATGCTAGCCTGTTAGCCCCAAAAGCTCGTTGTACAGCAACGCAAACGGTTAGACACGCCACGCAAACGTATTCCGTATCCTCTCGTTTGGCTGATGCATTCCTGTCACGTCCGGAGGATTTTCGTGGATTTCTGTGAAAAGTGGCGGGTTTCTTTCTCATTCGTTTCCAAATGTTGTGTTTTCCTTTAAGTGGCTGTGTGCGGTTCTCCCCCGTAGTCAAGCTCGGTCGCTATGCTGCGGTTGGAATGGATTACGTCATACAGGTGACGACCGTAGCTCTTCTAGAAGCTGTGCAAGTAGTTGTATTAAACACATTCGGGTCATTATCACTATAAAGTGCTTTTGATATCCCACAAGATTGAATCAGTCCTGTATGAACATAATGTGAAATAATGAAATCCTGATGTTTTATAAGAATTAATTATTAGGGTTTTGAAATATGTTTTTGTAAATTTTTGCTATATTCTTTCATTGAATGGATGTGATTTGGCCATGTCCCACACACTGCACATCCAACTTCAGTGAGTCTAAAAAGTAGCTAAATTAGATCAAATTAAAAAGCTTTTTAAATATTCTTATCGTCTTTAACAAGTTATTTGATTAAATAAGTCATTTTAATAACTTTTATTTTGTTTTCATAATATTATTAATCATTTTGCAAGTATACTTGAAATTGCTGTCCACCCCGTTATGATGTGCTAAATGCCCCTTTAAGAAACCCTCTTCAGAGGAGGTTAAAACATCTACTGTGCACACAGTAGATATCTCCACTTCTGTTTCCTATATTTCCTTATATTGTGTTTACAACTGAATGTTGTCAACCTTAACATGTCCACCCTGTCATAGTGAAATATTAATTAATATTTTAAAAAATCAGAAATCAAAAATATTGCTTTTTAACTGTGTACAAAAGCTTAAATAGGGAAACACTTTGCCAGCTGCAGGTACAACCTGTGTTGAATAAATGCTATCTATAGCCAAAAATGTCCTCCCTGTCACAAATCCTTCCTTAACAGGGTGAACATATCCATTGTTATTGACACTTTATTTATTTAATATTTTATTGTTAATTAGTTAATGTTTTTATGTTACAACACTTATACACACATTCACTATATATACTACATATACATATACTTCACCAGTAGATGCAATACATGAGTGGACAATACAAACCTTTTGGCAATATCTGTCTCAGTCTATATAAAGGATATCCTCTTAAAGTGCCTATAATGGAGCTCATTGACTGTTTGATATAGAAATACAGCCCAAAGTATTTGTACATTTATGTGGACATCTGTAATCTAATTACCTTATTCTGAAAAAAAGTAGTATTATTAAGGTGTTTAACTTGAGCTGCTTCCAACATTCCCTTCACTCCTCAAATACAATGTACAATATAAAGATTTACATTCATTAGCAAATTTAGTTTAATCTGAAGGACACTAATTGTTTATTTTCCCATTAATTTGCATATCAATAAAACCTAATTGATAACAGAAGAGGTGGCATGGTGCCTCAGTGGTTTGCAGTAGTTAGTGAAAACAGAAGTTGAATTCTTGAAAACTTTTACAAATCTTTTATATTAACCCTTTAATATTTCTTGTTGTACCTGTTGTCTTTCAAATGTTCCTCCATATTTAGTTCACTGAATAAAGCCTTTGTCCACCTTGTCATGGTATCAATAAACAAACAAGTTACCTTGTTATCAATAAACAAATTATTTATAACCTCAGCAAAACATCTTGTGTGATTCCTTAATCACACAAGGGCCAGTTCATATTGTTTGAAAGTTTGACAAAATATTTTAGATCTTGGGTTTTATCTTGAAAAGAACGTGCAATGATTGCACATTTTTTTGTGAAATAAATGTTTGCAATTCCATTATTTAATTAGCATAAATAGACTTTTATCTATAAAGTTGGGTTGGTAAAGGGGCATATTACCTTTCTGAAAATGTACATTTTATAATCACACTGCAATGAAAATATAATAATACTACTTTGATTTTGTCCATGACAGGGTTGACACAATTTGAGGTTTGTTTACTGTTTTTCTGCTTGCAGATTATTTATTTAAAAAGCAGGAGCTTGACTAACATTCATTTCTTACAGCCCAAGGTCTATTTAATACAACTATGATGTTAAATGAAAAAACACCCCGAAAGAAATCCACTTTAACACATTGCATAAAATATATCCGGCTATCTAATTTTTTTCCAAATATGTTGATATTCTGAGTAATTTTTTTAAGTACATTTATTTTGTATTTGTGAATTTGTTCAGAAATTTTGGTTTAACCTGTATCGTTATTTAAACACTTCTCCTACCTTTGCACAATCTTTTAGTTTAAAAGAAATGATTTGTTATTACTCAGAACCTTCACATAAATCTAAGGAATTTATCTTCAACTTTTTTATCTTGTTTGGAAAATTTTTAAACAAAAATACATGGCTTCAATCCCTACTTTTTGACATGTTCTGATTGAAGTTGACGCACTGCTCAAATCTTTCCGTATGTGTAACAACAAAAAATGTGTCAGATTCTTGGTTCTGAAGAACTGTTGTCTATCGACTCTCATTGGAGTTAGATAGTTTTCCTGTAATGATCTTAATTATGGTGGCTTGAGAAAGCCAACATACTGTTACATAAACTTAATATTCTTCTTTTTCTTCTTCTTCTACTAATTTCTATAGCCTATGCATGTCCTCCTAGACCATTCATACAACAACCAAACTTACTATAAACCTTCAAACTATACTGAATTAAGCTGCTATATCTTTTCCAACTGATCCGACTTACGTTTTTTCAAAAACTGTCCTGGAAAATTAGGAAAAGTCCCATTGACTTAACATTGGACCAAACTTTGTGGCCTAATAACTTTGCGCCAGACTGTCATACAGACTTAAGCTGCGGTCACACTAGAGTTTGTGTGTGCGAAATTCTGTTGTACGGCGCAGCGAAAAGGGGCGGGATTAAAAAGATGTTTAGACATTAAAAAAGCGAGCAATTTACTCCATGTTTTAAATTTCTGTTCAGAGAGGTCATAGTTTGAGCCTCAATTGGTCTCATGCAGTCAAGTGATGTGATTTCAAGGGTCAGAGTTCACCAAGCTTGAACTTTGCACTGCAGAAACCTGTGAAACTTGATTTGTGTGCGTATGAATGGAAGTCTATTGGGGGAAAAGCCCAGTGTGACCGCAGCTTTAAGATTGGGCTCATATAACTCAGACTACCAATCTGCCAATCATATACGCAACTGTCCCATAGACTTCCATTGTAAAAAAAACTGCCATTGACTTTACTTTGGACAAACTAATGACATCCCAATCCATACTAGAATCATACTAACAAACATGCTAACATGGTAGCAACATGCTAATTCATACAAAATCCATGCTAAATTATGCTAGAAACATGCTAATTTATGTGAGCAAATGCATAGCAACCACTCATAACACCTTAGCAACCACCTAACAATACCTTAGCAACCACCTAGCAACGCCTTAGCAACCACCTAACATCCACAATGAACACCCTAGTAACCACCTAGCAACACTTTAGCAACGCCTTAGCAACCACCTAGCAACACCCTATCATCGCCTTAGCAACCACCTAGTAACCACTCAGAACACCCTAGTAACCACTTAGCAACACCTTAGAAACCGCCTAGCAACACCTTCGCAACCACCTAACAACACCTAAGCAATGACCAAGAACCCCCTAGCAACCACCTAGCAACACCTTAGCAACCACCTAGAACACCCTAGCAACCGCCTCACAGTGGTGCAGTAGCATGATCGCCTCACAGCATGAAGGTTGCTGGTTCGAGCCTCGGCTGGGTCAGTTGGCATTTCTGTGTGAAGTTTGCTTGTTCTCCTCGTGTTCGTGTGGGTTTCCTCTGGGTGCTCCGATTTCCCCAACAAGTCCAAAGACGTAGTATAGGCCATTTTGAGGAATGTAAACAATAACAATGGTCCTAATGTATTTCCTGTTTTACATTTTTAATTTCCATAGCTACCGACAATCCAAAAAGGTCCACATGTTGATAATGTTATGATAGCTGTTTGCCTCTTGTTACAGTTATGATATAGTATGATAACAAACAGGAAATGTTCATGGACCTACGACATGACCACATTGATATGGTCTAGGTGAATTGGGTAGGCTAAATTGTCCGTATGTATTGTGTGAATGTAAGTGTATGGGTGTTTCCCAGTGTTGGGTTGTGGCTGGAAGGGCATCCACTGTGTAAAACATGAGCTGGATAAGTTGGCGGTTCATTCCACTGAGGCGACCCCAGATTAATAAAGGGACAAAGCCAAAAGAAAATGAATGAATGAATGAATGAATATATTTCTTTATGACAATAGATTATATGAGATTTATCACTTTCTGAGAGTGGTTTGACAAGTATGGGAAAGTCATATGAGTAAAAATAGTTCTGTTAGTCATAATAATGACAATTTTTTTTAAATTAATATCTCATTATAATGAAGAATCTGCCACAATAACAAAGAACTTTCTCATTATAATAACTTAACATTTGATGTAATTAACTTATTATAATGATAACGCTTCTCATTGTCATTTTGAGAAGTTATTAAGAAAATCTTTCATATGAATGTTTCTCATAATAGCGACTGTCATAATTATTGGACTCTTTCTATTATTTTGATTTACAAAATTATTTGTATGTTCAAATGTAGCAGAAGCAGGCTTTCATGGATAAGCCCTTTTAGAAAAATGATTCATTCATTCACACACGCACAAACACACATCCACACTCATACGGCCATTTCAGTTTATTCAATTTACCTATAGCGCATGTCTTTAGACAGTGGGAGGAAGCGGAGGAAACCCACGCAAACACAGGGAGAGCATGCAAACTCCACACAGAAATGCCAACTGACCCAGCCGGGACTTGAACCAGCGACCTTCTTGCTGTGAGGCGACAGTGCTAACCACTGAGCCACCGTGCCACCTTTAGAAAAATTAACTTTAGTTAACTTCATGTCTCTCTTTCTCCTTTTAATACTAAAGGCAATTTTTATAGTTCTCAGCCATTTTATTGACCGCTATAGCGGTGGCCCTGCAATAAGGGTGAAAAACACAATTTTCCCAAATATCAACTAAACAGCGCCCTCCACCGGCTATCAGGAGACACATTTCTGCAATGCAATTCTGTCGTTTTTCTTTTTCTTTTTTTATTGCATAACCATCAGGAACAAACATACAACACATATAAAAGATAAAACATAAAAAAACTATAATAACAATGGTAAAAATAAAACAAATATAAATAAATAAAAATAACAAATTAAATTAAATACACAAAGCATAGTGTACAGCATTTCTACATCCGATGATTTTAAGAATTGACAGAGGAATAAAAAAAGTGTTATAATAATTGATAAAAATCTCAGATTTTTTGCTTTTCAACAATCTCACAGTAGAAATAAAGAAGTCAAACTCGACACAAAAAAATGTTAATGTTGGAGATGTTTTAGCAAATTTCTGTTTTGTGTATGTGAAATTTTGCCAATAAAATAAAGAGATTAACAATATATTCAAGACTTTTGTTGGATTTGTTTTCATAATAAAAAATAATACATTTTAATGTAAAATAATAGCTATGTTTTGTCTATTTAAAAAATATATATTTGGCTAGATCCTTCCAGAAATTGTTTACCACGTTGCATTAAAAAAATAAATGATAATGGCTCTCTTTATCCACATTGCAGAAACCACAGATATCCTCCATTTCATTGTACTTTGATAATAACGGTTTTACTGGGCATATTGTATGTAGTATTTTTAAATGAATTTCCTTAATTGTATTAATAATAGTGTATTTGAAAGGAGTTAATCAGACTCTTTTCCAAATAATATGAACTATTATAGACTTCCAGAAAAATGTGCCTCTAGGAGTAGTTTTATTTTGCTTCTGAAAAATATTACGAATATGTTTGTTAGTCCATTTTTTATCAGTCAACTCAACACCTTCTAAATGTAATTTTGGGTTTACAACAGATAGAGAATTATAGCAAATATGATTTTTTTTTTGTTTTTCTTTTCCTTTCTTTTTATAGACAGATTCAATGTGGTGATGTCATTGGTCAATGAAAATTTCCTGCTTGTTATCAAACTATTTCATACCTGTAACAAAAGGCAATTCAATCATAACTTAATGTTATAACAGCTATCATAGGAACCATTGTTTTTGTTTACATCCCTCAGAATGGTCTATATTTGTTAATTTATAGGCCTGTTTCAAGTATTGTTATATTTTGGAAGCATGTTCTTGCTTTTTAGTAGTAAAAAAATTAATAAAAAATAAAATAACAATAATTAAATAAAAAAAATTATAATAAATCAGAATAAACTACATTTAACAATCAACATTTATGAATAAAACAATAATAATAATTAATAATCAGTACATATAGATAATAATAATCAGTTTATTTACATTTCTCTCTCTCTCTCTCTCTCTCTCTCTCTCTCTCTCTCTCTCTCTCTCTCTCTCTCTCTCTCTCTCTCTCTCTCTCTCTCTCTCTCTCTCTCCTCAGTTGTTAATTTGTTTATAAACCAAAAATTTATTTTCAGTAGCCTATACAGCTATACAGCTTACTTTTTGGTGCCGGACATTCAAAATCAAATAGGCTACAATATATCTACAGTAAAGTTAAAAAGTGCAATTTTTATGAACACAAAACCCTCCACGTTTCATTTTTAATTTGAGGGTTTCACGTGGGTTTCTCCGCCCTTCGTCTGTCACCCGCTGGAGGGAAACCGGGCGCGTGCTTTTCAAAACAAGCCAGGGCGGATCACGTGCACGGGCCAGCAAAAGCAGCAGCTCTCTGTCTGTCGCGCGCGCGCGGCTCTGGCATTCGCTCCAGGTGCGCTCATGGTTGTCCTGCGTCATTTCTCCGTGGCGTTCAGCGCCGCGATGGCTGCGGTCGGGACAGCGCTGTTTATCGCGCTCAATCTCTTCTATAAGAGACGGGTTTGGACACCGGAGTCAGAGTACTTCACGTTCCGAGAGGTCAGTATGAAGCGAAAGAAATGGTTCCTGTTTTTGTTTTATGAATTCGCTTGTCGCTCGTGACTGATAGATAGGTGGAGACTCTGTCAAGGGAACTCTTGGTAAATTGAACTGTATGTACTGTAGGATTACATGTACGTTTAAGTTATATGTAAATTATCTCATAACAGATAAAAGTAATTAGCTGTATTTTATCTTAGTTATATAAGTTCTGTTTTTTGGTAATGTAGCTATTATTTATTTATTTATCAGCATAGGGTTTCTGCAGGTTTCACCGAGTTAAATTTAGGACTTTAAAAGACATTTTAAGACCATTATGAATAAAATTTTTAAACCCATAAAGGGCTTTCAAGTGGTCCAGATTAAAAAGATTTTTATTTGCCCTATCAATTTTTTAAATATGTGTAATTTAATACATTTAATAATACAATAATACTTTAATTAAAAAAAAATACAAATATTTGAGATTTTATTTGTTATGCAAAATTTTTTAAATATTGAGTAAAAACAGCAAGCTTTACTTTTTTCCAACTTCAAAAAATAAACAAATGTTTTAAAAGTTTTAAAAACTGATAATATAAATGGGGCGTCACGGTGGCGCAGTGAGCAGCACAATCGCCTCACAGCAAGAAGGTCGCTGGTTCGAGCCTCGGCTGGGTATTGTATGCGTGTGAATGAGTGTGTATGGGTGTTTCCCAGTGATGGGTTGCGGCTAGAATGGCATCCGCTGTGTAAAACATATGCTGGATAAGTTGGCGGTTTATTCTGCTCTGGCGACCCCAGATTAATAAAGGGACTAAGCTGAAAAGAAAATGAATGTATAATATAAATGTTTGCACAACAATCTGTCCAGGTCAGTATCGTCAGTAAATACATGGAGCACTTTTAAACAAATGTTACTGTAAGGAAAATAATTAAACCATTATGAAAAATAAAATATTAAGTTAAATTAAATTAAAAGTTTAAAGTTTTATTGAGATGGATTGTATAGGGGTTTGGCCAGATTTGGTAGCTATACGTGCACAAAGGAAAATTAAGACCTGTTTAAAAAAGATTTAAGACCTACAACACAATATTTTAGTAAATTTAAGACTTTTTAGGGCCTAAAATTTGGATTTTGAGATTTAAGACATTTTAAGAACCCGCAGAAACCCTGCAGCAACATCTTACATCCATGAATAAAGCGGTTACAGAAGCAGTAGTCCATTTAGATTTATATGTTAGGTAATGGATTTCAAAAAATCTGAATTTATATAACATGATATTACAAAGCTTTATTTTTTTCAGGCTTGGAAATTTAATTTATGTCAGTACAGTTCTGTAATATTAATATAAAGTTATTTCCAACTATACAACCTGCTATTGTTTGTGTTTTATGTGCTTTTGGATTTCAGTTCAAATGTTTTTGTAGAATAGTGACAGAATCGATCTTCATGAAGTAAAATAGAAAGTAAAGTTCGTAGTCAAACTTTATGGTGGCTTGAAAAAGCCTCATCTAAAAGTTTGAAGTAGCTTTAAAAATTTAAATCATTGATAGCTACATATATATTAGCATGTTTCTAGTATGGATTGGCATGTTTCTTGCTAGGCGGTGGATCGGGTGTTCTAGGTGGTTGCTAAGGTGTTGCTAGGCAGTTATTATTTTGTTCTGAGTGGTTGCTAAGGCATTGCTAGGCGGTTGCTATGGTGTTCTAAGTGGTTGCTTGGTGGTTGCTAAGGTGTCGCTAGGCAGTTGCTAGGGTGTTCTAGTTGGTTGCTAAGGTGTTGCTAGGGTGTGCTAGGTGGTTGCTAAGGAGTTGCTTAGTGGTTGCTAAGGTGTTGCTAGGGGGTCGCTAAAGTGTTGTTAAGGGATTGCTAGGTGGTTGCTTTGGCATTGCTAGGTGGTTGCGAAGGTGTTGCTAGGCAGTGGCTAAGGTGTTGCTAGGTGGTTGCTAAGGCTTTGCTAGGTAGTAGCTAAGATGTTGCTGGGGGGTTGCTAAGGTGTTGCTAGGTGTTTGCTAAGGCATTGCTAGGTGGTTGCTAAAGAGTTCTAGGTTGTTGCTATGGTGTTGCAAGGGTGTTCTGAGTGGTTGCTTGGCAGTTGCTAAAGCATTGCTAGGTGGTTGCTAGGGTGTTCTGAGTGGTTTGCTAGGCGGTGGCTAGGTTTGCTAGGCGGTGGCTAGGTGGTTGCTAAAGTGTTGCTGGGTGGTTGCTAAAGTGTTGCTAGGCTTTTGCCAAGGTGTTTCTAGGCGATTGCTAAGGTGTTCTACGTAGTTGCTAGGCGGTTGCTAACATAAATTAGCATGGTTCTAGTATGAATTAGCATGTTGCTAGCAGTTTTTTAGCATGAATTTGGTATGATTTAGCATGTTGCTAATATGATTAGTATGTTTCTAGTATGGATTAGTATATTGTTAGTTTGGATTAGTATGTTGTTAACATGTCCAATGTAAAGTAAATGGCAGTTTTTTATAATGGAAGTCTATGGGACAGTTGCTAGGATGCCGTAAGTGGTTGCTAGGTTGTGGCTAGTTAGTTGAAAGGTCATCAGTGATTGGTTGGTAGACTGAGTTAAATGAGCCCAACCTTAAGTCTGTATGACAGTCTGGTCGAAAGTTATAAGGTCACAAAGCTTGGTCCAATGTTAAGTCAATGGGACTCTTCCGAATTTTCCGGGTCAGTTTTCGGAAAACCGTGAGTCACATCAGTTGGAAAAGATAGAGCAACTTAATTCAATATAGTTTGAAGGTTTGGAGTAAGTTTGGTGGTTGTAGTATGAACGGTCTGGGAGGAGATGGGTTCTTAAAATAGTCTAAGAAGAAGAAGACGGAAGAATAATAAGTTTATGTAGTATAACAGTGTGTTGCTATCTCAAGCCACCATAACACCAATTTACGTTTCATTTTTTAAAGCATTAGCTATACATAACTCCTAAGGTCATGGAAAATTGTGTAACTATTTGAATTATACATATCATGATATCATAAAGCTGTTTATCAGTCTTATAAAGGTCCCAAATGAAATCATTCCATAAACACTGAACTCAAAATAACATCTTAAAAGTCGTGCAAACCTTTGTAGTGGATGTTTAATATTCAGTTACGCCCGGCTGTATAATATTTCAGTCAGCGGCCAGGACATTGATCTTAACACGCTTAATCTAGCGAGGGATGCTCAGATTCAAAAAAACATATGATTAATCTGGGAAAGGCTGTGAAAATGAATTGGTCAGAAAAGTTGGAAAACACAAAGACTCAATTGTATGTGCCACAAAGGTCAACATCTAATGTGGAATTCTCGAAGATCAAAGCCAAAGATTTCGTAATTATTATTGATGAATCCATAAATCTATTGACTCAAACAAGTAGAACAGAAACAGGGGTCTGCCTGTTTGTTATTACACAACTAACACCCTAATTAATGATGGCAAGGCTATTTGTACATGGAATTACATAATTAATTCCTGCAGCATGCGCTCAAATCCCAGCACCACCATCTGGATAACCAGACTCTAAATCCTTGTTGTATTTCAATCCTTCCCATGAACGTAAATGTGTGTTTTCAGGAGGAAGAGGAGCGCAGTGAGAAGCAGGTGCTTGTTCTTGGCTTAGACGGCGCTGGTAAAAGCAGCGTTCTGCAGGGTCTGAGTGGAGCGGGCTACAGGAGGGGCTGTCGACCCACTCGTGGATTCAACTTCATCAGCCTACACACACCTGCGTGCCAGCTGGACTTCCTGGAAAGTATGGACTGGTGCCATCAGAATTTTCTCATATTCACTAGGTTGCATACCATGGTGAAAAACAAGCACCCTTCAGGAAAAGTGTAGCTGTTATACAAAAAAAAAACATATTATGCAAAAATATTATAAAATATAAGAATATATGGATTAGGGTGTGTGATATTTATCGTCTATTTTATAGAGTATGTCTCACTTTGAAAGACTAAAGAGGAAGGAAAGCAGAAATTAAGTAAAAACATTTTTTTCTTTTCCAAAGAATGTAAAAAAAAACATTAAAACTAAAAATATATTGATATTAGTGCAGATCACCACTTCTTGAAATAAGCGATCTAAAACAGGGTATCTGGGGGGTCTTAAGAAGTATTAAAAGTTGATAATCAATTTACAAAAATTTAAGGCCCTTAATGAGCATTAAAAAGTTAACAAAAGTAATTAAAAATTAAACTATATGCTAAAGTTTCAATCTGATTAGCAAATATTGGAATGGTGTGTAGATTTTGGAAATGCGCATAAAAACCAGTTGATGGAAACGCCAAGATGCGCATAAATTTTGAAAATGCATATGAGCATAACTGAGTAGGATAAACTTTTTATTCGATAAGAAAAAATGAGCATAAACTACGATGGAAACACTGTTACTGAACAAAATCTAGCATTAAAAAAAGTCATGTGATTTTGTTATGAGAGATCATGTGATGATAAACGTGTGTGCATGGATAAACCAGTAGGCTGAGCACAATGTGAGACATCTGAAATGTTGTTTTAGTCATTTTAAAACACCTTAACCGTTTCAGAATTAGTGTGATTATGTTATTAATTACCTCCAGAGTGTCTGTGCTCCACGTCTAACGCCTTCAAACTCCACCGCGCATTCACTGCGTGTCAGGATTGCCTTCTGAGGCGCAAGTCATTTATTAAATGAAGATTCAAGAATTCACACTTAGCTGATGATTGATTATAAAGCTTATTTGGCACACTGTACTGTGCATATGAGTTCTGAGCTCATAAGATCCTCGAGCCCGGGGCTCCCTCCCGTTTGCAAGGCAAGAGGGGAGTTTGAGCTCAGGTAGATCTCGAGAACTCCCATGCTGTAGTAGCTAATGAACAGATAGTGATTGCTCTTAAGAGATATCTACTTACTAGGTGCAGGTCTATGGTGCCGATTTGGATTAGTCAATTAACTTAAGTTGCATGTTTTTGGGACAGTGTGAGGAAACCGGGGAACCCGGGGGAAACCCACGTGAGCACGGGGAGAACGTGTAAACTCTGCACAGAAATGTCAGCTGGCTTGGTAAGGACTAGAACCAGTGACATTCTTGCTGTGAGGCAACAGTGCTAACCACTGGGCCACAGTGCCACTCATCTAGCAAAAGAGGAGGAGTAGGGGTGAAAGGGGGGATTATTCAAAACGAATATGGCTGTTATATGGAACTTAGGGTATTCATAGTGGCTTAGTAACCATCCGATTGGTGAGTCATGAATTGAATAATATGGAACCGGCAACAAGCAATCTTAAGCACACGATCCTCTCGAAATTAGTTTATAAATAAACTTCACAAAGATTGACACCGCTTCTCCAAACGCAGCAAATTACGTTTTTACTGTTGATATTGGCGCCAGTTAATCAGGAAGTGACGATTTTGTTCTCTTTGACTCATTGGATGGAAACGCTGCTTTATTCGCACGTCTTTTATGCGATGATCCAGTTTTGCGCATGAAGTTAATTCGCATTTTTGGATGGAAACGTAGCTACTGATAAACTCACGCTAGATTTGATGTCAGGCTGGTAACCACAGAAACCCTGTTATTCCTGCTGTCATATAGGTGCCACCTGCTGGAAGAGATTGAACTAGCATTTTTATTAAGCATGTCTACTGTTTTAGTTTAGCGTATGTATTTTTTATGTAACATAATTTAAAAACTTTTAAAATGTTAAATTATTCAGTCTATTTTAAGTCACAGACTACACTAATATATGTTGAATCTTTGGCCCAATCCCAATTCTATTTTTATACCCCTTCCCCTTACCCTTGGCCCTTGAAACAGAGTGTGAAGGGGAAGGGCTTCAAAATTTACTCCTAAGAAATGGCACACCACTACAGGCACCTGCACATGTCATCGTGATCTCTTCCTTCATCTGAGATCAGACGATGGCGACTGCTGTAGTTATTCCAGTTGTGTTATTTTTTGGTATTTATCTTCAGGAAATCGCTGAAGGCATATATCATGTTGTCATAACGATCTAATGTGGCAATAAGCTCGTAACTGTATTGTACATTTACACAGTGGCCATATTGATCTATATAAACAAAATAAACAACATTAACATTATAGCAGACACTGTAAAAAGGTAATTCCCAGCCTCTAGACTTTTCTGCCAGGGTATTCGAGTGACCGAATGTTGTGAGACTGCTGGACAGTGGTTGTTATTATTAGGGATTATAGATCGTGACATTTAGCGGTTTTTATTTTAGCGGTTTTTTTTTATCGTCACGATAAAACATGAACAGGGTTATTAATGTATTAAAACGTATGCTTGTTTGTCATAAAAATTCGGAATAATGACAAAAAATACTAATTTGTGGATCTCCTGACTTCCGGGTTCAGCTATGCTGCTGTTGTAGCTGGTGTAATCTGGGAAATTTTCTTACCCCTTGGTTTCGAGTGTGGTCCTGAAAAATCTCAGTTCGAAGGGGTATCTACCCCTTCCCCTTAGCCCTACGCTTAGGGTAGGCTAAAGAGAATTGGAACACCTCTACCCCTTCACGTGAATGCGCAAAACAAGGTATAGGGGGTAGCATTGGGATTGGGCCTTTGTGTGGATCATGATGAAAGTGCAATTCTTGCCTTTTAATTTTAAAGAACACCTATGATGAAAATGAATTTTTGGAAGCTGTTTGGACACATTAAGTCTTTTTTTTAAAATAGGATCCAAAGTCCTGCAATTCTGATTTTCACAGTGTGACATAGGAGTGCAGTTTTCACCACTCACCAAATTGATTTAGAGTCACGTATTAACATGTCTACATGTCCATAGCAACATGTATAAACATATCCACAAGACAGGACTTGTGCAAAGTGACTGGGGTTAAAAGATCAGTTCAGCTCTCTGTCATCATCTGCACCTCAAGAATGAGTTTTATAAGTTTAAAACGTTTTTAAAACAGTGCATGCTTGTAGTAAAGTAAAGATAGTACACTCGCTATGTAATTCATTACCACAGCCGCATGTCAGTACAATTGTAAATAAAGATGCTTCAGTTCCGGGATGTGGACGTTAAATGAGGTTTATTTTGCACATTAACATAATGGAAATCCCTATAGTAGTGGGTATTAATGTGTATCCTGTCACATTTGCCATGCAAAAACAGTGCAAAGCGAAACTAGCTCATTTGCATTAAAGGCACAGGCAACAAAAACAGCAACAGTGTGCTCAGAGTTGAAAATCCCCATGTTCAAAAAGGTATAATAAATAATCTGATGAGTGTTTTGAGCTAAAACTTTACATATACATTCTGGAGACACAAAAAAACGTATCTTAAATATGAAAAAGGGGTAAAAAAGGTGCCCTTTAAATCACATCAGATAGTTCCACTTGTGATAAAGCAGATAAAGAATATTTGTCACATACTCGTATTTTGTTTAATGCTTTATGCCGCTTTCTTACAATAAGCATTTAGTGGTTTCTGACAACCCCAAAGCAGAAGGTTTTTCTCCTAAAATCTCCCAAAGCAGGAGATTAAAATAAGTAGTTGCTGCAACCAGACAGTTTTAGTTTCATAATTATTGCCAAGGTACTAGCACAAAAACAGGCTCAGTACATATATGTATTTTTTGTCAATCCATACCTTATATGGAAATTATTTGCATGTTATTTACATGGACATTTAATATACAGTACTTTAAATATGTATTAATTGCAGTCTCACAATTAAGTAAGTAAGTAAGTTTCCATTGAAACTGTCATGTATTTACATATATGCACATTAATACACCAATATGTATCAATTACATATTGGTGTTGGCTTGAGAAAAATGGGTTTATGTATTAGTATGTTGTATTTTTTCAAAGGGCCCAAACAAAGAAAAATCCCCTATGCTGTCACTGATAGTGTCGAAACCTTTAATGTATTAACCTACATTCACCCAGTAGGTACAAGACCTTTGTACTCTAATCTGTCTATATTTTTCTTTAGTAATATATCACTAAGTCAAGGAACTAGCTTAGTATATAAACAACATCTTAAATCATTCTAGCAACATGGTAAAACATGCTAAACACTGCTAAAAATGTGCTAGCAAAGAGTTAAATGTTTACATTTTAAAACATAGATAAAGGAGTCTGGCAAATACATAAATGTAAATGCTAAAAGTGTAAGCAATATAAACAACATGTTAAATCATTCTAGCAACATGGTAATACATCATGCTAAACAATGCTAGAAACATGCTAGCATAGTTAAATGTTAAAAATTTAAAACATAGATAAAGGAGTCTGCTAAATGCATAGTTGTAAATGCTAAATGTGTTAGCAACATGATAATTTGTGGTAATAATGTGCTAACAATGATCATACTTTTGTTTTTGCAAAGGGCCTAAACAATGAAAAATTCCCTATACTTTCACTGATACTATCAAAATGTTATACATTACCATCTACAGAAGATTAACCTACATTCACCCAGTAGGTACAAGACCTTTGTACCCTAATCTGTCTCTTCTTAATCTTTTTCTTTAGCTATATATTACTAGGATGGTCAAGGAACGAGCTTAGTATAAAAACAATTTGTTAAATCATTCTAGCAACATGGTAAAACATACTAAACACTGCTAGAAATGTGCTAGCTAGGAGTTAAATGTTTACATTTCAAAAATTTGATAAAGGAGTCTGCTAAATACATAAATGTAAATGCTAAACATGTTAGCAACATAAACAATATGTTAAATCATTCTAGCAACATAGTAAAACATGCTAAACAATGCTAGAAACATGCTAGCAAAGAGTTAAATGTTAACGGTTTAAAATGTAGACAAAGGAGTCTAGCAAATACATAAATGTAAATGCTAAACATGTTAGCAACATAAACAACATGTTAAATCATTCTAGCAACATGGTAATACAAGCTAAACAATGCTAGAAACGTTCTAGCAAAAAGTTAAATGTTTACATTTTAAAACATAGTGTGCTAAATGCAAAAATGTGAGTGCTAAACTTGTTAGCAACATAAACAATATGTTAAATCATTCTAGCAACATGGTAAAACATGCTAACAACATGCGAACCAATGGTAGAAATGTGCTAGCAAGGAGTACATGTTAATGGTTTAAATTAAACATTGATAAAGGAGTCTGTTAAATGCCTAAATGTATATGCTAAATGTGTTAGCAACATGCTAATTTTTAATTTGTGGTAATAATGTGCTAACAATGTTAGAAACAAACAGAACAAACAGCTCTATCTAGCCATGCATTTGTTATTATGAAGTTACAGTACAATTTAGAATCTTTTAAATTAAATATAAAAATTAAATATATATATAATTAAAATGTAATTTTGAAAATATTAGCAAAACATAATTTGACATTATTAAAAGGCACCTATGGTGAAAAATCTACTTTACAAGCTGTTTGGACAGACATATGTGCATGTATGGTGTATAGACCGTCATATTGGGGTGATATAAACACAGCCAGTCCTTTTTTTTTCAATTTAGCAACATAAAAAACGGTGGACCAATTGGAGCGGTTTTCAGACCAACCGCAACTTTACGTAGGAGTGCGGTCCCCCCGCCCACCGAATTGATTGACAGCTGCACATATCAACATGTCCCAGTAGTCATGTGTATAATCATATCAACAAGAGAGGACGTGCGCAAAGCAACCGGGAATAAAAGGTGTGTTCAGTTCGTTAGGATCATCAATCATCATCAAATGTGATCAAGTGTGAGTTTCACATGTTTAAAATGTTTTAAAGAGCCCATATTATACATGAAATTGGGTCATATTTTGGTTGTAAGGGTTTCCAACAACAGTCTAATATGCATGCAAGGTCAAAAAACACTTTCATGGTCTTATAATCTGCATTTAGTTTTACCTAATTATTCCAGCGACTCCCATATGAATCGTTCAGCGATTCATTTGTTACCAAACCCCTCCTCAGCGCGAAGCTAATCTGCGCTGATTGGACCGATGACAGCCTGCTGCGATTGGTCAACATGGACAAGGCTTCAGCGAAATGCCCAGCTGCTAATCAACAATATAAAAGTAGTCACTGTGCATGCACGCTTCATAGTGGATTTTGGCTGACAGTGAGTGAATGTAAATACAGACGACTAACTACCTGCTCTTTTCACTAACACACACACACAGGGCCGGCGCGTCCATAGAGGAGACATAGGGCGGCAGAATAGAGAGGGCGCGGCGGCGTCTGCGACACCTCCCTCACCACCCACGTCCTCAGTTATATCCGCGAACTGTCAATAATATCCATCTGCAAAGCGTGACTTCATTCGACCGGTGTCTCTGTGTGTGTGTGTGTGTGTGAGACTTTTTTTCTGTTAGTGGGCGGGGCCGCAGGTTTCAAATCTCCCGGGTTTGCACGCGCAACTACTTGTGTTTCGTAGCCGCGTCATCACGAAACACCTAATGACTCGTTATCAAGACGACTCTTTTATAGATGAATCAACAGTTTTAAACACTGTACACTAACAGATTTAAGCCTTAGCTGGACATTTCACTTCACTTAGAGCTGTGTTACACACTACATGGAAGGGCATTTTCAAAAACCCATAATATGGGCTCTTTAAAACAGTGCACGTGTGTAATGAATTACAGCGATTTAGCTTAGCTTTACTTCATCAGCACAGCCGCGTGTCAGAACAATTATAAAGGAAGACGCTTCAGTCCCGGTTTGTGGACGTTAAATCAGGTTTATTTTGTACATTAATATAACAGATAATCATACAGCAGTGGAGATTAACCTGTATCCTGTCACATTTGCGTGCAAAAAGAGTGCAAAGCTAAACGGGCGCTCTGTCTGTCTGTCTGTCTGTGTGTGTGCGCGTGAACTTTGTGTGACCCTGCCATGCAACTGCACAATAAATACTAATTGGTAAAGTTCTTACTGTAGTATTTCTCACAAACGCTATGTGAGATCTGCTTCCTTTAAGTCTGTCTGTTGTCTGACGCTGCCGAGGGAGGAGATTAAGGCACGCAGAAAGGCACGTAGAAACGGTGGGCGGGGAGGACTAGCCTTAAAGAAGCAGTACACCAAAACCGCCACCCAGTGAAAAAATGTATAAATAGGAATTTAATAAAAGGTATAATAAAAAATCTGATGGGTGTTTTGAGCTGAAACTTTACAGACACATTCTGGAGACACAAAACACTTATATTAAATCTGAAAAAAGGGCTAACCTGGGTGCCCTTTAAGTGTACTTTGTATTAAAGTGTAGGTGTGTTAAGTAGCAGTCTATGAAAGTGTACACATTTAAGCACATTTATTTCAGTGATATATTTTCTACTAGCAGGTATTTTTTTAGGGTTGAGATACCCAACAAGTACACTCATATGGAATATTTCAGTTTGTAGTCTAAAAGTGATATTTACAAAGCATATTCATCAGTGTCTGTGGCAGTAATAGCATATCAGACAGTTTATTTGTGTTTCAATCATCTTTTCCCATCAGTTGGAGGTGGTGAAGACTTGCGGATGTACTGGGCAGATTACCTAAGGAGAACAAACATCTTGGTATATGTGGTGGACTCCTCTGATCGAAGTCGGCTTCCGCAGGCCAAAGACGAGCTTCACCGATTGCTCAAAGCTGAGACTGATCTTCCAGTGGTGGTCCTGGGAAACAAACAGGTGACCAAAAGCCTCAGTGTGGGGTTTGAACTTTAACTCTGTTTGTGGAGTGGGAAAGGGTGCACATTGATTTCCTAGATTTAGCTTTCTATTTAAAGGGATAGTTCACAATATTTTGACTTTTGCGCTGTCAAAGGGGTCCAAATTCATGGACCCTGTTGACTTTCATGGCAAGGACAAAAAGACATTTGTAAAAAAACTATTATTAATTAATTTTATACATTTGGGGGTTTTTATTTGGGTGGATTTTTATCAAAGTACTAGTTTATAGGTATGTAATACTATTTGCAATACAAAAATACAACACTGTGAAAGATTTGTAAATGTTTTAACAGATTTTATTTAGCATCAATAATGGTAAACCAATAAAGAATTACACAAAAAATACTCTTTTTTTTAAATTGCACTGAGAGAGAATAAAAAACACAGTACTTACACAGTAAGTTGACCAAATAATCCTATAGATATACTGGTAGTCAAATCCGAGCAAGACTGGATATACTGTATAAGTGGCTACAAATTCCAAAATAAAAATTATAACAACATTCATTAATAATAACAACATACAGTACAGTGGGGATTGAAAGTGTGGGCACCCCAGGTAAAAAAAATTGCATTAGTGTGCATAAAGATACCAAGGAAAGATGGAAAAATCTCCAAAAGGCATCAAATTACAGATAAGATTTAATATGTTAAAAAAAAGTTAGATTTTATTTGCATCATTTACACTTTCAAAATAACAGAAAACAAAAAATGGCGTCTGCAAAAGTTTGGGCACCCTGCAGAGTTAATATCTTGTACTGCCCCCTTTGGCAAGTATCACAGCTTGTAAACGCTTTTTGTAGCCAGCCAAGCGTCTTTCAATTCTTGTTTGAGGTATCTTTGCCCATTCTTCCTTGCAAAGGTCTTTCAGTTCTTTGAGATTTCTGGGCTGCCTGTCATACACTGCTCTTTTAAGGTCTATCTCTAGATTTTCAATTATGTTGAAGTCAGGAGATTGTACATCAATATTACCTCTTGATGTAATCTTGATGTGGATTTTGAGGTGTGTTTAGGATCATTATCCATTTGTAGAAGCAATCCTCACTTTAACTTCAGCTTTCTCACAGATGGCATCAAGTTACCATCCAAAATTTGCTGAAATTTTATTGAATCCATTTTTCCTTTTACTCGTGAAATGTTCCCTGTGCCACTGGCTGCAATACAACCCCAAAGCATGACTGATCTACCCCCGTGCTTAACAGTTGGACAGAGGTTCTTTACATTAAATTCTATGCCCTTTCTTCTCAAAATGTACCTTTGCTCATTCTGGCCAAAAAGTCCTATTTTAACCTCTATTTAGGGATTTGTTTCCAAAATGAATCAGGCTTGTCTATATTTTAATGTGCAAAGTTCAAATGCTGATTTTTGTGGTGAGGATGTAGAAGAGGTTTTCTTCTCATGACTCTTCCATGAAGACCATATTTGTACAAGTATCTCTTTATAGTGGAAATGTGTACCACAGTTCCAGTGTCTGCCAGATCTCTCTGGAGGAATTGTGCAGTCAAACGTGGGTTTTGACTTGCTTTTCTCACAAACCTGTGAGCTGTTCTGTCTGATATTTTTCTTGGACTTCCAGATCTTGCTTTAACTTCAACTGCTCCTGATGACTGACATTTCTTAATAACATTCCGAACAGAGGATATTGTCATCTGAAAACACTTTGCTATCTTACATATAGCCTTATCCTTATGTCCTTTGTGAGCGTCAGCTATTTTCAGTTTCAGTTTTCTAGACAACTGCTTAGAAGAATCCATGGTGCTGATTGTTGGGGCAAGGTCAGATGAGTCTCGGCATTTAAAACCTTTGAAATTGACATCACCTGGTCTTTCCAGATGATGGTTGAGAACAATCCATGACACTGTCAGGTCTCAGCTTTCCAAAGGGGGCAGTTCATGCTATAAACTTTGCAGGGTGCCCAAACTATTGCAGACACCATTTTTTTTTGTTTTCTGTTATTTTGAAAGTGTAAATGATGGAAATAAAATCAAACTTTTTTGACATATTAAAAGAATGTCTAATCTGTAATTTGTCTTTTGGAGATTTTTCCATCTTGGCTTCTTTATGCACATTAATACAAATTTTTACCTAGGTTGCCCAAACTTTCGATGCCCACTTTAGTCATTTGAAACTGAAATACTTAAATCTCTTATTTGGCACAGACACCACTTTATTCTATTTTAGCAATGTAACATCTGGTTTCTGAACTATTACTGAAAAATGTTTGGCAGCTCGGTGGAGCAGTAGTCATGATAACTGGCATGCACTGAAGAATTTTAGTTTAATGATAGGCAGGCTGTGATTTCAAGTTAGCGATGCTATAAATGATATGCGGATACGTGAGGCTGTGGTTTGATTTTTTTTACTTAAAATACTCTGTAGTTATGGGCATACTACGGTGGCTGGGGAGTGCAAAACAACATTACAAAGTGTGAAACACTTTTACGAAGCGCAAGACAAATTTACATTTTGGAAAATTTTTTTACCTATCATAAGACACAACTACATAGGAAAAACGGTTTTACCAAGGACGAAACAAATGTACATTTTAGAAAAAAAATTAACAAGACGCAAAACACTTTTACCAGTCCCGAAATAAATTTACAATCACAAATTCTTTATGGAAAGGGAATGTACCACACACTGGAAGTGATGCGGGGTATTGTTGTCATTGGTGGTGAGCGCGGTAAATTCGTGTTGTGAAGTACATGTCGTAAATAAAGTTTATGGTGACCGAACATGGACTGCGGTCGAGGGTTGTTTTGCGGCAAACACATGAGCAGCTTAACGCAGTTTTGCTTTACCTGTGGTCGGTGTTTGGAGGTTCTAAAGGACGCAGACCAGACGGAAACACCGGACATACTGCATCAATGTGTTTAATATTTTAACGAGGGCCACTCGTACGCTGTAATCGTGGACATGATGTCAAGTCTACACAGTCTAAATATCTGCTTGAGGACTATTACAAGTAAACTGAATGAAGCCGGTGTTACAGTTTAACTGGTGTCCATGTTAACTGGTGACCCTTTCCAGATGTAAACTATTCATGTTTGCAGATTGGCAGATTTGTCACTTTTTCACAGCAACAAAACATGCCCATACCAAATAAATATTCTTATTTCTTGGTGCCTGTGTCATTGTACACAATATAGATTTTAATATTTGTGTGGCAGAACAGTATATAACCAAAATTACTGTAATGAAATAATTATAATTTGCATGTCATCAACGGGATTCGAACCCAAGTCAAAAAGTTCAGCACTAGTATCAATTGACCTAACTGAGCTATTCGGGACTACATGTTGAGGTCGGTTTTGATATCTTTATCACTCAACATATGTTGTGCTTTGCTTGTGGACTCGTGTTAACTTGATTCCATGTACTTGCGTTTACATGTTTCTACATACTCTCAAGCTGATATTTTCTCAGAATAGCTTTAAATGACAAAACGATGTTTTATTGCAGTTGATCAAACCATGTTTTTTATAGTTGTAGACTCATGTTAACCTGTACCTTTGGACTCGTGTTAACCTGTGTCTACAAAGTCACATACGAGCTGATATTTTCCGGTGAGCGGTACATTCCGCGTTACTTCCGGTGTCACATACCCTTTCCATAAAGAATCTGTCATTGACTTTAGGATACAGATAATAGTCCAAAGACATTCATCAAAATTGCAAAGGGCAATTGTAATTGTGTATAGCCGTGCTTCAAAAGTTTGTTTTTCAGTTTGTCTACATTGAAACAAACCACCAGTATTTCCAAATTAAAATGGGGATTTTATCTTTTTTACACTAGTGTAAACGGGACCTGACACCCTGTGGTCAATAAAAATACCATAGCACTATAAGAGCAGGGGTGTTAATCTGATGTCCAGGCCAATTGTTTTTTATTCTAATAATCCTGATCCAATGAATTGGCTCTGTCACTCTCTCCTGAGAAGGGTTGCCAAGCCAGCAGTTTTCGAGCAGAATTTGAATAGTTTTATTCTCTTGCTGCAGATTAATTTTTTTATTTCGTGGGTAATCTACGGTTTAAAGTCCATTGACTGGGTTACGTTTTGAGTAGCTGTATACATTAACTGTTAGTGTTATGGCAGGTGTAGTCGTTAACTTTGAGAGTTGGGGTAGGCGTAGACCTTAATAACTGTCAGGGTTGGGTTTAGGGTTGGGGCAGGTGTATACCTTAATAACTGTCAGGGTTGGGTTTAGGGTTGGGGCAGGTGTAGACCATTATAACTGTCGGGGTTGAGTTTAGGGTTGGGGTAGGTGTAGATCTTAATAACTGTCAGGGTTGGGGTAGGTGTAAACCTTAATAACTTTCAGGGTTGGGGTAGGTGTAGACCTTTATAACTGTCAGGGTTGAGTTTAGGGTTGGGGTAGGTGTAGACCTTAATAACTGTCAGGGTTGAGTTCAGGGTTGGGGTAGGTGTAGACCTTAATAACTGTCAGGGTTGAGTTCAGGGTTGGGGTAGGTGTAGACCTTAATAACTTTCAGGGTTGAGTTCAGGGTTGGGGTAGGTGTAGACCTTAATAACTTTCAGGGTTGAGTTTAGGGTTGGGGTAGGTGTAGACCTTAATAACTTTCAGGGTTGAGTTCAGGGTTGGGGTAGGTGTAGACCTTAATAACTGTCAGGGTTGAGTTCAGGGTTGGGGTAGGTGTAGACCTTAATAACTGTCAGGGTTGAGTTCAGGGTTGGGGTAGGTGTAGACCTTAATAACTGTCAGGGTTGAGTTCAGGGTTGGGGTAGGTGTAGACCTTAATAACTTTCAGGGTTGGGGTAGGTGTAGACCTTTATAACTGTCAGGGTTGAGTTCAGGGTTGGGGTAGGTGTAGACCTTAATAACTGTCAGGGTTGGCGTAGGTGTAGACGTTAACTGTCAGGGTTGGGTTTAGGGTTGGGGTAGGTGTAGACCTTAATAATTGTCAGGGTTGGGGTTGGTATAGACCTTAATAACTGTCAGGGTTTGGGTAGGTGTAGACCTTAATAATTGTCAGGGTTGGGGTTGGTATAGACCTTAATAACTGTCAGGGTTGTCTTTAGGGTTGGGGTAGGTGTAGACCTTAATAACTGTCAGGGTTGTCTTTAGGGTTGGGGTAGGTGTAGACCTTAATAACTGTCAGGGTTGTCTTTAGGGTTGGGGTAGGTGTAGACCTTAATAACTGTCAGGGTTGTCTTTAGGGTTGGGGTAGGTGTAGACCTTAATAACTGTCAGGGTTGTCTTTAGGGTTGGGGTTGGTATAGACCTTAATAACTGTCAGGGTTGTCTTTAGGGTTGGGGTAGGTGTAGACCTTAATAACTGTCAAGGTTGGGTTTAGGGTTGGGGTAGGTGTAGACCTTAATAACTGTCAGGGTTGTCTTTAGGGTTGGGGTAGGTGTAGACCTTAATAACTGTCAGGGTTGGGTTTAGGGTTGGGGTAGGTGTAGACCTTAATTACTGTCAGGGTTGTCTTTAGGGTTGGGTTTGGTGTAGACCTTAATAATCGTGAGGGTTAAGTTTAGGGTTGGGGTTTGGTTTAGACATTAATAACTGTTTGGATTGAGGCTGGTGTAGTCATTAACTGTGATAGTTGGGTTTAGAGTTATGGTAGGTGTAGACCTTAATAACTGAGATGGTTGGGCTGTTTGTATACATTAACTGTCAGAGTTGGGTTTAGGGTTGGTGTAGGTCTAGACGTCAGTAACTGTGAGGGTGGGGTTTAGGGTTGTGGCAGATGTAGATGTTAAAAATGAAATGTAATGAGTAATTTAATAATTAATATAAATAATTCTCATTTCTACAACAACTGCTCTTGCGTGTATGACCATAATGTATTAGACCCGATCCAGTATGTCATCATGCTACAGGCCGCAGCAAGGACATCCTCACTTTGGTAAGCACTGGTTTATGGAACTGAACTGTGAAGTAAGTGTATTGCTTGCTTTTTATTCCCTCATGCAGGATAAGCCTGATGCTGTCAGTGTCCCGGAGCTGCGTGAGGCTCTTTCCTTGAGCTCAGTGGCTGATCAGAGGAAGCTCTTCTTACTGGCTGCTCAGTCAGGATCTGACGGGTTAAGCAGAACCTGCAGCCTCCAAAAGATCCAGGACCTGCTTCTGACGCTGGTGTGAAGCCAGGAGGAGTTGGCACTGATGTGCCAGAGAGGACTGGCAATGGGATCTTCAGTTCCGAGAAAGTGCTCCAAGAATCGAGCAGGAGATAAGAATGTTTACGTCATGATAATGCCACTGTTGGGACACGGAAGGAGTTTTTTTTCCAAATTGAGTCCTGTGCTCATAATGGCATTATTGCTGCAAGTTACAGTACAATGTCTTACTTGATCTTACTTATCTTTAATAGGATTATATTCAGAATTACAAAGTGTTACAGTACACAATATGCTTTATCTCTGCATGTGGAGTCTATATATATGTATATATATACGTATATATATATATATATATATATTGCTGGTTGTAACTGAAAAAACATGCATAGCATATGGCTCCAGATCGAGATCTTTCTCACATTACTGGTATTATAATTGAGAATATGTCCTTATTTATGACTAAAATGTGATATCAAAATGTGAAATGTGTATCAAAAGCATACTCCCCAGATGCATTTAAAAAATCAAATGGATATTTAATTGAGCCAATTATATAGTTTCAATTTAAGTTATTTATGTACATCATTGCAAAATATGTGTTAATTAACTATGTGTGCACATACACACATACATGACATCTACATACACAAATTGAATAATGATTAAATAATTGGCTGATAATATATATATATATATATATATATATATATATATATATATATACAGTTGAAGTCAAAATTATTAGCCCCCCTTTGATTTCTTTTTCTTTTTTAAATATTTCCCAAATGATGTTTAACAGAGCAAAGAAATTTTCACAGTACTTCTGATAATATTTTTTCTTCTGGAGAAAGTCTTATTTGTTTTATTTTGGCTAGAATAAAAGCAGTTTTTATTTTTTTATGAACCATTTTAAGGCCAAAATTATTAGCCCCTTTAAGCTATTTATTTTTCGATAGTCTACAGAACAAACCATCATTATAGAATAACTTGCCTAATTACCCTAACCTATCTAGTTCACCTAATTAACCTAGTTAAGCCCTTAAATGTCACTTTAAGCTGAATAGAAGTGTCTTGAAAAATATTTAGTCAAATATTATTTACTGTCATCATGGCAAAGATCAAATAAATCAGTTATTAGAAAGCAGTTATTAAAACTATTATGTTTAGAAATGTGTTAAAAAAAAAACAACTTCTCTCCGTTAACAGAAATTGGAAAAAATAAACAGGGGGCTAATAATTCTGACTTCAACTGTGTGTGTGTGTGTGTATATATATATATATATATATATATATATATATATATATATATATATATATATATATATATATATATATATATATATATATATATCAATATAAGGACTTTATCTGTTAGGATTTACTATTTATGTAGTAATAACAATCTCACTGTGTTTTTTGGTGAGAAAAGGACTTTCAGTGAGCTTTACATTACTTACAAAACTAAGATCATAACATAACTATACTGTATGAATTTACACATTTACATATGTATCAAAAGCATCCTCTCCAGGTGAATTTTTAAAATATTTATTTAGCCAATTACATCGCATTTCAATAAAGATGACCTATTATGTACATAGAAGCAAAATATAAAAAATAAACTGAAAACTTATTAATAATGGTTGATTGATTCATTACTTTAAACATTTGTGGATGTGTGTATATATATAGTGGATGGAAACATTACAAATTCTAAATCTATAAAAAGTTAGAACTTTTCTTTTAGAAAGTTAAAGAACTTTTATATAATTTTATTGGAAGAAAGTAAAAATTATTATTAATTAAAATAAATTAGCAGTATCAATATTTTTCTCTTTAAACTCAATTACCAAGCACATTCATTAGGTTTCAGAACAAACAAATGAACTAACATTTAGTTACATAAACATTTTTTATTATTATTATTTCTCTGCACCTCCATTACCTCAAAAAACACTTCTTGCACCCAGAAATCAGTATTTCAGGCAGCCTAAAATGACCAAACTGCTTCCCAAAGTTCTTGTGAATTTTAAGTTTTGCTTTTGACCACAGCCTGCGATAACGCAAATAAACACCTAGTTTATGTTGTCATATTTTTATTGTCTTTTTTGTTGTTTCTAGCATAATAAAGAAAAATTATATTCAGAATCCAAATCACAGTTTGAAAATTTAAAAAATGCTTATATTTAAATATTTATTGCTTACAAGTTCAGTTTTCGATTGCCCTTGTGACAAAGTGAATGATTTCGGATTCTTGACACATTTTTAGTTTAGGTATTTATTTTTGCAAAAGGGTTGGATACTCAAAAATGTCACTTGTTAAATCAATTACTATATTATCAGACATCATAAATTTAAAATTTCTGGTCTCGCCCCTGGCTGCATATCAAAAGTGACAACCACAGGACTGAACAATGAAGACAACATCAACACTTATAATGCCAGGTCTAAAAGGAGGATTTTGCTGCATAAGGTAGGACAGTGGCTATTATTTATATTGACTGCCATGCCAAAACACATTTTTGTTTGTTAGACAGAAGGCTACCATTAATCTATAGTAAAATATAATATAATATAATTTATTACAATTATTATTATTATTGTATAGATTATAGTAGGTTAGTTTAATAAAATAATTTAATGTGCACAGACGTTTGTTGATAGGTGGTGCTGAAACCTCTTCCTGGTCATGGTCGCAAATCTTTTTAAATGCATTGAAGGGCAGCGCATATCTTAGCCTTACCCTGGAGTTTGTTCACTCACCACCTATGACTTTAACTTATTTTAAGAAGATAATCAGGTTTTAACTACACTACACTACAGCAACAACAAAAAAAAATTGCTGGGTTCAACCCATACCCTTCATGTTGTCCCAACACAAAACGATTAGGTTAACAATCATTTTTTTTTTTCAAATTTAAGTTGATTGAACATAAAACAATTAAGTTGCCCTAAAAAGCTTAAGAATTGTGTTGTTGTAACAGCCAGGCCAGGTTCTCCCCACTCATCGTCACCCCAATCACTCTGATTACCATCGCCTGAGTTCTGATTGGCCCCCCCACCTGCACGTTATCCCTAGTCATTCACTCCATCCCCATAAATACCTGGACCTCAATTTACTCAGTGTCCAGCCTCGTTGATAGACAGAAGGACTAACTCCCACGGTCAGTGATAGCATTTACTTAAAATTACATACTGGTCTCATTTCCTGTCATCTCCAGTATATCCGTCTCACCTTCCAAGTGTGGTTCCCTCCTGGTCTCATCTGGTTGTCTGTTTCCGGATCCCTCCGTGTACCTGGCATATTTCCTTCATCGATCCCTCTGCATTATCTAATCCATCTCCATCATCTGCATTTTAAATAAGTAGTTTGAACCAGCAAAATTTTTATTATTATATATTTTTTATATACAGTACAGTGCATCCGGAAATTATTCATAGCGCTTCACTTTTTCCACATTTTTTTAATGTTACAGCCTTATTCCAAAATAGTTTAAATTCATTTATTCCATCAACATTCTACACACAATAGAAAAGTGTTCCTCTAGCTTTAGCTTGTAGCAGTGCTTGGCCTTTTTGATGCCCCTCTTCAGATTAGCCTACAGCACTTCCAGGGCTAATCTTAAGAGGGGCATCAAAAAGGCCAAGCACTGCTACAAGCTAAAGCGAGAGGAACACTTTTCCAACTCTGATCCTCGGCGCATGTGGCAGGGCATCCAGGCCATCAGCAACTACAAACCCAGCCAGTCCACCCCCACAGCCACAAATGTCTCCTTCCTGAACGAGCTAAATGACTTTTATGCCCGCTTTGAAAGAGACAATACAGAACCCTACACCAGGAACACTACCTCCACCGACCACTCACCTATCACACTCACCTCCTCAGAAGTCTACACCGCACTGAGTCGGATCAATGTGCGTAAGGCTGCTGGACCAGACGGTATTCCTGGGCGCGTCCTCAAAGCATGTGCAGAACAGCTCGCTGGGGTATTCACAGACATTTTCAACCTGTCGCTTAACCTAGCAACTGTGCCAACATGCTTTAAAACCACCTCTATTGTGCCAGTGCCCAAACACTCCAGCCCAACATGCCTGAATGACTACCGCCCTGTAGCACTCACACCCATCATCATGAAGTGCTTCGAGCGGTTGGTCCTGGCACATCTGAAAGACTCTCTGCCATCCACACTGGACCCACATCAGTTTGCCTACCGTGGCAACAGGAGCACAGAAGATGCCGTCTCCATAGCACTGCACTCTGTCCTCACACACCTGGACAATAAAAACACTTATGCACGAATGCTGTTTGTTGACTTCAGCTCAGCATTCAACACTGTCATACCCTCTAAGTTACTGATCAAACTCAGAGACCTGGATATCAACGCGTCTCTCTGCAACTGGGTTAGGGACTTTCTGACTAACAGACCTCAGAATGTTAGATCAGGCCACATCTGCTCCACCACCGTCACACTCAACACTGGTGTACCACAGGGCTGCGTGCTGAGCCCCTTCCTCTACTCCCTTTTTACCATCGACTGTAGGCCTGTGAAGAGATCCAACACCATCATCAAATTTGCAGATGACACCACAGTGATTGGTCTAATCAGCAATAATGATGAGACTGCCTACAGGGAGGAGATACAGCATCTAGCCACTTGGTGCACTGACAATAATCTGCTCCTTAACACCAGCAAGACCAAGGAGCTCATTGTGGACTTCAGGAAGGGACGAACAGGCTCACATGATCCCATCCACATTAATGGGATGGCCGTGGAGCCTGTCTCATCCTTCAAGTTCCTGGGTACCCACATCTCTAAGGACCTTTCCTGGACCACCAACACCTCCAGCCTGGTCAAGAAGGCTCACCAGCGCCTATTCTTCTTGAGGCAACTTAAGAAGAACCAGCTTTCATCAGCCGTCTTGGTGAACTTCTACCGATGCACAATAGAAAGCATCCTGACCAACTGCGTCACAGTCTGGTATGGAAGCTGCTCTGTTGCTGAGCGTAAGGCACTGCAGCGGGTGGTGAAAACTGCCCAACGCATCACAGGGACTACACTGCCAGCCATTGAGGACATCCAGAAGAAACACTGTCTGCGCCGAGCACGCAGTATTCTTAAGGACACCTCTCACCCTGCTCACAGACTGTTTTCTCTCCTGCCTTCCGGCAGGCGCTTCAGGCTCCCCCGGACAAAAACCAGCAGACTGAGGAACAGCTTTTTCCCCAGAGCTGTCTTCCTTTTGAACTCTGCCCCTCACTGACTCTTTTGCCCCTCCAATACACCCCCACACTCCTCTAACTTATACTCCTCACAATCACTGCACTATTTAACATTTGCACATTTAAAGTTTGCACATATTCATTGCACTGATTCACTTATCTGAACTGGACATACCCACTGCACATGGACATTTGTAATTATGTTTATCTATCTGCACACTTCTGCTATTAATAGCATCCTGTACATATATTCATTTATTGTAAATCTGTTCATAGCTAATACAACCTGTATATAATGTTGATAGTACATCCATCTGTAAATATTACCATAGTTTTTCTATAACTGCACTTTATAACTTATACCTGTATCCTGCACTTGCTGCTATTGCACTGCTGGTTAGACCTAAACTGCATTTCGTTGCCTTGTACTTGTACATGTGTAATGACAATAAAGTTGAATCTAATCTAATCTAATCTAACAATACCTCATAATGACAATGTGAAAAAAAAAGATTTTTTGAAATTGTTGCAAATTTATAACAAATAAAAAAGCTGAAAAATCACATGTACATAAGTATTCACAGCCTTTGCCGTGGCGCTCTAAATTCAGCTCAGGTACATTCTGTTTCCACTGATCATTCAGCAGCTTAATTGGAGTTCACCTGTGGTAAATTCAGTTGATTGGACATGATTTGAAAAGGCATACACCTGTCTATATAAGGTCCCAGGGTTGACAGTGCATGTCAAAGCACAAACCAAACATGGAGACAAAGGAATTGTCTGTAGACCTCCGAGACAGGATTGTCTCACGGCACAAGGCTGGGGAAGGTTACAGAAAAGTTTCTGCTGCTCTGAAAGTTCCAATAAGCACAGTGGCCTCCACCACCTGTAAGTGGAAGATGTTTGAAACCACCAGGACTCTTCCTAGAGCTGACCGGCCATCTAAGCTGAGTGATCGGAGAAGAAGAGCTTTAGTCAGGGAAGTAATCAATAACCCGATGGTCAATTTGTCTGAGCTCCAGCATTCTTCTGTGGAGAGAGAACCTTACAGAAGGACAACCATCTGTGCAGCAATCCACCAATCAGGCCTGTATGGTAGAGTGGCCAGATGGAAGCCACTACCTGCTTGGAATTTGCCAAAAGGCATCTGAAGGACTCTCAGACCATAAGAAACAAACTTCTCTGCTCTGATGAGACTAAAATGTGAAGCATGGTGGTGGCAGCATCATGCTGTGGGGATGTTTTTTAGCAGCAGGAACTGGAAGACTAGTCAGGATAGAGGGAAAGATGAATGCAGCAATATACAGAGACATCCTCAATGAAATCTGCCTCCGAGGGCTCTTGACCTCAGACTGGGGCGACAGTTCATCTTCCAGCAGGACAATGACCCAAAGCAAACCACCAAAATATCAATGGAGTGGCTTCACAACAAGTTGGTGAATGTCCTTGAGTGGCCCAGCCCGAGCCCAGACCTAAATCCTATTGAGCATCTCTGGAGAGATCTGAAAATGGCTGTACACCGTCGCTTCCTATCCAACCTGATAGAGCTTGAGAAGTACTGCAAAGAGGAATGGGCAAAAATTCCCAAAGACAGGTGTGCCAAGCTTGTGGCATTATATTCAAAAAGACTTGAGGCTGTAATTGCTGCCAAAGGTGCATCAACAAAGTATTGAGCAAAGACTGTGAATACTTATGTACATGAGATTTTTCAGGTTTTTTTTTTTTTTTTTTTTTTAATAAATTTACAACAATTTCAAAAAAATCTTTTTTCACATTGTCATTATGGGGTATTGTGTGTAGGATTTTGCGGAAATAAATGAATTTAATCCATTTTGGAATAAGGCTGCAACATAAAAAATGTGGAAAATGTGAAGCGCTATGAATACTTTCCAGATGCACTGTATATTTCTAATACAAATATTCTTATACAAAGTTTAACTTAATATTTTCAATCAGTCTGATTGATGCAAGTTGAGATGATTAGAAATGTTCGTTTGATTCAACTCAAAGATTTAAGCCAGCAAGATTCTTTTAGTGTATGATTGTGCTTTTTAAAAACTATAATCTCTGTGGATTTTGGGGGTGAAACACGGACAGAGTTCACTCATTCCGCCAGACTGTACAGCTGAAAGCCACTTCAAATAATTCTCATTACATAACCCCGATTTAGGCTTCAAATGGAGATGTGTTTTTGAAGATACACAGCTGTATGAAAAAAGGCCTCTTCACTGTGAAATCAATACGGTCTGGTTTTGTAAGTGGGTTGAATTACCATCAATAAGAGCTAGTAATATGAAGATGAAGGGAGAACTACATGAGATTCATCTCACATTCAGTCTCTTAAAAAGTACTGCTCACTCACTCGTATTGATAGAAAATAACATTGGCTTCAGTTACTTCAGCCCTGTAGCTAATTAAAAACACATAAAAATTCAAATCCACCATGAATACACTGTAGCAAATGGCAGATTTATGACGCAATTACTGTATTTTTTTAATGTCAATCAGTGATTTACAGTATCTCTGGTTTATAATAATCAGAAAACACTGGCGTATAGTCATTAATTTGATTAAAAACAAAGCGCTGGATTAACTCAATTACATCTAGATTAAAATCACAATGATTAAATTCCATATTAAAATGCTCAATCAGATTAGTTACGTCTTTATGGATTATCTTGACTGCCAATCATTTACACAATGGCAATCCATTTTTCATAATGTCAACTCTCCCTCATTTAATTATCCTTTATAATATATGAGCAATATCACATGAGTAGCAATAGCGTCCCACCAGTGCTAATATACAGCCATATCGCACTGCTACTCGTGTGATATTGAATTAATGCAACAGTTTGACGGCACAATCGTGTATATAAAAAAGAAAACCCAACACGGAGTCTAAAAACCCTTTTGGATTAGGAACTACTTTCTTCCGCCATTCGTTCACATCTGTAGCTGACGTCAGAACAGCAGAAGCCGTTACTAATTCACCAATGTCACTTTACAGCTAGTGTTTGAATGACTCTCTAGCGTAATATCTCAAATGATAACAAAACAGGTGATTTTGCTCACATTTTAAGATTATAAGGCTGAACTTGACATGAAATGCTCTCCGTCTACAGAGATATCTTCTTACAGTGTTACAGTATTTCTCTGTTGCAATGTGGAAATTGCAATAATTAACCTTGAAAAAAGCAGCGCAATCACTACCAGATAGCTGTTGTGTTTGCTCTAAGGACAAATGCTAAACACATACGAGCATTTCTTCTTTCTTTCTGCCAAAACAACACACATTTCTGATATGTGCGTCCCACCTCACACTCAATACACTGCAATTACAGTATATGGTATAAATCGGTATAAATACAGAACTACAACATACAAAAGAGAGAGGTCATCTTAGAATATAACTTACCACTCTTTATGGGTCTGAAATAATAATTAGGAAGACAAAACTAATGTTAGCCGATCTCCACATCGATCTCTTGTAATGTTACTTGAACTTTTGAGTTTGGGCATGATATTGAGTTTGTCTACTGAATTTGCTGTTATAAAATAATAATGTTCTAGAAACAGAATCTTGGATAACAGATAGAGCTGTAAATGTTTAATATTATTTATATACATCATTTACTGTTGGCTTTTTATTAAAAACTCCTAATAAACATTAAAATAAAGGTAAATTCCTCTGTCACATATTAAGGCATCAAATAAACCAAATGAAAACGCAAAAAATGATAAACAATATAGAAGCGATGTTCAGCAGCTGATAGACGTCAGTTAATGTATCAATACTGCTAAATTTATTGTACAAATTAATGAGGATTATTTTATATAGTGCAGGGATGGGGTGTGTAAATTTCCTGTTGATATTTAGAAATCTTGCTGTGTTGATTCTAAAATATGTGTTGTTTATATGTTATTGTTAATTTTTTTACAAGTGTTATTTCTACCCCTGTGAATATAAATACCATCAATCAAGAGAAATATTTTTTGTGCTCATAGCTGAGTCTAACTTAGGCTAGATCGTATGAAAGATTGTTTATTTTGCAGTCCAACATATAGTTTTTATTAAATTATAACAGCTCACATCACAGTTTTTAATAAATCGCTTATTACGTGTTTTTAAATGTAAGTGTTTATATTTATATTAGCCAGCCTGTTACAGTAGTGCAGTTCCACGGCTCCACCTCTGGCTCCATCTGTTAGTCCCTTCTGCGCATGCCCAGGCTCAAATTTCAGCAGTGTTTTGCGACAGTTTGTGCCGGCCTTGAGGCATTTTGCATTGAAGGTGTTCAATGGGAAAAGGCGCTGTCGCGTCATCCATATTTTTTAGTCATTTTACAGTCATCGTTCAGTATAAAACAGCCCCTTTCACACAGCGATACCAGTAAATATCTAGAAAATTACCAGAACGACTTCCGGAATTTTTCAGAAAAAGACCATTCACACATCCTTTCCAAAATACCGGTAAATTCTGACATCATTAACCAGAAACGATCTCTAAACGGTTGCGCTTTTTTGTAAACGTGTACACATTTGACTACATTACATATACTGTTGATAGATAAGTATTGTGAACAACTTCGATGAAAACATATGGAGGAACACTTTCGCATGTCGAGATGTACATAATATGTGTGCACGCTGGCGCTCACCGGAGCACTCCTGCACTTCATGTGCACACGTCAAGCAACTGAAGCAGAGCTTGAAGGTAAACAAACAGCGGTTTACCATAAGCATTTTATCGATGATTTTCCACACAGTTGGCATCGAGAAGGAAGAAAGAAACGTTTTCTGACAAACATCTAGCAGCTAAATGTGTCTGGAAAAATATTCAAAGGCATTTATTTTCATAAACAGCGCGTTCTGATTGGCTGGAGTAGACGTCTCACGTCAGCGTGTTTTAATCGTGAACACACTCTTTCTGGCAATCTTCCTTCTGCGTTCACACAGTGCAGCATTCCGGCAAATTACCGGTAATGTTACAACATCTCTTTCCGGAAAATTGCCAGAACGAATTTTCAAAAAAGGGCTCACACATACAGTCCTTTCTGGAAAATTGCCTGTAATTATCCGGAAAGGTCTGTATGTGTGAAAGGGGCTAATGTCTCAGTCTGTTTTGTTTGGGTTAGTTTGTTTTTCAAACTGGATAATCTGACTTATTGGCTGTTGTATGGCTTCATTTTACACTGTTGAAAGTTGTTTTGAATAGTTTTTTTTTGCCAACTGTATGAATTAAACGTTATCATTTTCAGTTTTGTTATTTTGTATTTCACTTCACAACATAAAACTACAAATGCAAAGCTCATATATACACATCAACAAGTTGCTCTAATGATCTTTTAAAAAGTTAACACGCCATGAGAAGACACGCCATGAGAAGAAAACCGACTCTTGTGTAAACACTCATCCTGAAGGCCCGAAAAAGCAAATTTGATCTATGCCAAGGTGATATTCTGGCATCATATTAAGACCAGTTCTTCTGTGGCATCATGTAGACTTCTGAGATTGCAGAGATGCAACGAACGCAGCATATTGCTCAGGATGACAGCGTTTGTATAATTCAACTTTCCGTTTGATCTGCTTTGGTGTGTCCTGGTAGTAATTCTTCTCATCCCTTGCCATCGCCTGCAAAAAAGACAAAAATGATCTGATTAGCATTCATTCTGAACTGCTTTTCTGGGGCCACTCGCAGGGGCAGCAGTCTTAAGCCTGGTTTATACTCTACGCGTCCGCTTGTTCGCTTGAGTGCGCGCGGCGAATGTGACGTCATCACGGAGTTTGCGGATGTTTGCTTTGGGTGCGCGCGGCAGGATTTCGGCTGGCGGTGCGCACGCCATTTTTTGAGACTCGAGCGAACAGTGCGTGCGGCGCCGCGTCTGATTTGAGTTCAATATGAACCATTTTGAAGAGATTTCGTCTGAAACAATACGACTGTACAGACATCTTTATGACCCGTGATCAGAGAGATAACCAGATGATCAATAATTCTTGGCTAGAAATTGCAACAGCCGTGGGAAAGGAGAAAGTTTTTGTTAAAAGGTTTGGAAAAACCCGCGAGATAAGTTTAAGCCAAAAGAGACCATGGCAAAAGTGAAGACCCATGTACACAATTACAGAAATATGTTTTCCCACCAGTCATAGGCTTTACACTGATGTATTTAGTTTAATTTTTAATTTAAAACAATTTAATAGTTACAAAACTACAAATGAAGTCACAGAATTATTTTTCTTGATAACTGGGAAGGAATATTTAAATCTATCGCTTTACAATATACTGATGCCCAGTACCTCTAGGCTTTATTGGTGATAATGATCTGTAATGTTGGACCATTATTGCCTTTTTAGCATAAGTAGAGGACAGAAACTAGCCAGACAGTTATTGTGAATTGTGGCGTGGGCTAAATCTAAAAAACATCTGTATTTTTCAGTCAGTGTACTTTTTTGCTTTTATTTTTGCGATAATAAAACATTTGTAGAGAAAGCCATGTTCTGTTGTCAAATATATTGTAATAAATTGTAATAGGTATAACTTTCCGAGATATGAACAAAAGCAAATGATGACCAATAATTATTTGCTAGAAATATCAACAGCCGTGGGAAAGGAGGAAAGTTTATGTTAAAAAGTTTGGAAAAACCTGAGAGATAAGTTTGTTTATGCCAAAAGAGACCATGGCAAAAGTGGAGACCCAGGTACACAATTACAGAAATATGTTTTTCCACCTGTCATAGCTTTTACACTGATGCATATGTTTGTGAATTGGGCTAAATGTAAAAAAAAAAAAAAAAAAAAAAAAAAAAAAAAAAAAAAAACATCAGTATTTTTTAGTAAGTGTACTTTTTTTGGCTTTTATTCCTGCCTTAATAAATATATATTTGTAGAGCAATTCATGTTCTCTTGTGATTAATATTGTAATAAACTTTAAATGGTAAAACTGTCTGAGATATGAACAAAAGGAAGCGATGCATCAAAGTTTGATTAAAAAAAATCTTTGGTTATAATGGTTATGGAATGGTTATAAAATGCTTGTAATCATTAAAATAATGTATAAAAACAATAAAAAAATAATTAGTTTAAAAATATTGAATGAAATTATTGATATGACATAGTTCTGAAAACTTCCTACTTCTCCGTTTATCCGTCTGATTTTACGGTGGATTTCTTTTGACCGCCCCTTGTTGTTTTAAAGAATATCACAACGGCGAACGCAGCAAGTATAAAAGCCTCGTCTGTTTCGTGAGGTGCGCGCGCAGTCAGCGGAGGTGCGCGATGCGGCGCCAGGCGAAATTATAATTCCAGCTTTAGGAGAGAACCCCAGACTTCCCTCTCCCCAGACACTTCCTCCAGCTTCTCTGGGGGAATCCCAAGGCATTCCCAGGCCAGCTGAGAGACATAGTCCCTTGAGCGTGTCCTGGGTCTTCCCAGAGGCCTCTTCCCAGTGGGACATGCCTGGAACACCTCCTTAGGTAGGCGTCCAGAAGGCATCCAAAACAGATGCCCGAGCCACCTCAGCTGACTTCTTGCGATGTGGAGGAGCAGCGGCTCTATTTCAAGCTTCTTTTGGGTGGCAGAGCTCCTCTCCCTATCCATAAAAAGGAAACTCAATTGCAAAGGAAACTCATTTCAGCCGCTTGTATCGGAGATCTTGTCCTTTCGGTCATGACCATAGGTGAGAGTAGGAACATAGACTGACCGGTAAATCGAGAGCTTTGCCTTTCAGCTCAACTCCTTCTTTAGCACAACGGACCAGTACATGGACCGCATTACTGCTGCCGCTGCACCAATCCGCCTGTCAATCTCACATTTCATCCTTCCCTCAGTCATGAACAAAACCCCAAGATACTTGAACTCCTCCACCTGGGGTAAGGACTCTCCTCCAACTTGGAGATGGCATACCACAATTTTCCAGTGAAGCTCCGTGGCCTCAGACTTGGAGGTGCTGATTCTCATCCCAGCCGCATAACACTGCAGCAAACCGCCCAAGTGCATGCTGAAGGTCCATGTTTAATGAAGCCAACAGTACAAAATCATCTAAGAATATCAGAGATGAAATTGTGTGGTCCCCGAACCGAACTCCCTCCAGCCCAAGGCTGCGCTTTGAAATTCTGTCCCTAAAAATTATTAACAGAATTGGCGACAAAAGGCAGCCCTGCTGGAGTCCAACATGCACTGGAAACAAGTCTATCTTATTGTTGGCAATGCTAACCAAATTCCTACTCAGTTCATACAGGGACGAGACGGCCCTTAACAGAGCGCCTCTGACCCCAGCCTCCACAGATTGCCATGAGGGACACGGTCGAATGCCTTCTCCAAGTCCACAAAACACAAGTGGACTGGTTGGGCATACTCCCATGAACCCTTGAGCACTTTAAGTGATCACTTTTTTCACTGATTCTTGTTGTCTGTCCTTACTTTGTAACACAATTTACTTTTGAGTTCAGCCAAAAACCAATTCCTCAATTAAATGTGCAATCTCACTCCTCTAGACAAAAAGGGGTTGCAACAAGATGCTTAAGAAATATCCTGAGACAGTGGATTTTTAGTTTTCGTTAGCAGGAAATCGCAATCATCCAAATAAAAAGAAATAAACACTTGAAATATAATAAGCGTAATGCATCTACATAATATATATAGAGTTTCACTTTTTGTTAGAAAGCACAACTAACAATGTTAGCTTGTGTTAACTCCTTATCAAGACAAGATAATACAAAAGGCTGGGAATGAAGCACAGGATGATTATTTAAGTGACTACGTCTATGCAAGATTTATCAGAAAGAGAAATAAGAAACAATAGTTGGACCAATAAACAAAAGCATTATGACTGTCCATAAGCTATAAAGCTATAAAATAAGCAATAAAACAGGGGTGCCTAAACTCAGTCCTAGAGGGCCGGTGTCCTGGAGAGTTTAGCTCCAACTTGCTTCAAATTAAACCTGCCAGGAAGTTTCTTGTACATCTAAGAGATTTACCTGCAATAAAGAATCCCAGTTGCCAACGCAAAACTTTCAATTTAGGAAAACCTTTTAGCTTGTGAATATATGTAAAACTAAAAGATGAAGCAAACTTTAATACGTTGGAAATTTAAATTCAAGACTTAATAATATTTTTAGGGCCTTCATTTTCTCCAAATTGATTCATCAACGTTTAATCATTTTCAAGACCCAGCGGAGACACTTTTGCATTTGTTTTTTTAATGCTAAATGTAAACATTGTAATTGTAATTTAAAGCTTGTAAGTTTCTCGATTGCTGTTAATACTGTTTTGCAGTGGCATGCAAGATTGTAGTCATCAACATGATGAAACATTATTACCGTAAACAATGTATTTTGCGACACTATGAACTAAACGATGATAGTATAACATGAAATGAAAGACTTTTTAATTCACCCACATAATAGTCATGCACAATTAGTCAATATTATGGTTTTCAGCGAATACTAATAAATTTTTACATTTGTGCACTGAGCAGTGAAAGTTTACCTGTTCTTCTGCATCAGTTTCAAAAAGAAACATTTGTTGTTTATGCACTATTTTGTTACTTAAAATTGACAAATTCTGCCGCTTAATATCTTACTGTCAACATGTTCAGATCCTAATTTCATGATGTGAATATACGAGTACAACACTTGTTTTGTTTTTTGGATATTTAGTGAAGTTTAACTTCAAAAACAACCTCAAAATTAAAGATTGTTCAACTTGGTATACTTTTGTACATAACCAATACTCTTATTTATAGTTTTATATAGTTATAATAAGCAAAACGTCAAATTACAAAAAATAAGTGTTTTGTTTTTAACCGATTAATCGATCAATTGAAAAAGTAAAATAATTGACCAACTAATCGATTATCAAAATAACCATTAGTTTCAGCCCTAATTATTATTATTTACCTTGTAATCCTCGTTGTGTTCCTTCACCATGTGTTGAACATATTCAATCATGTCCGTAGAGCATGTGGTTCGGTCACTCCCACGAACACTGGCCTCTGCCTCCATTTCTGCAAGAAACACAATCATGAAAATACAAATACATTTCAGTACACTACCTGACAAAAGTCTTGTTGCCCATCCAGGTTTTAGAAACAAGAAATAATAACTTCTAGTTGATCATTTGGTATCCGATGTGGCTTTTATGAAAGGCAAAGCCCTCTAGATTACGCTTATTTGAACAAAATAAAATGATCGTGCTTTGATTTTTAATTATTTATTTAGGACAGTAACGTCTAACTTTGCTTAGACAAAAGTCTCGTCACTTAACAGAAATAATGTACAGTATAGAATATAAAGTCATGGTGCAGTGGAAAAAGAATTAATATCGTGTTTGACTCCCATGAGCTTGGACGACTGCATCCACACATCTCTGCAATGATAAAAATAACTTCATCTTGATTGTCAAAGAAGTGTTTTTGCAGGACTCGCAGAGTTGATCACAATTCTTCAGAATCATCTTTCAGGAACTTTGATGTAAAGTATGAGGAGGAGTGCTATCCTGCTGAAGAATTTGCCCTCTCCTGTGGTTTGTAATGTAATGGGCAGCACAAATGTCTTGATACCTCAGGCTGTTAATGTTGCCATCCACTCTGCAGATCTCTCGCACGCCCCCATACTAAATGTAACCCCAAATCATGACTTGTCCTTCACCAAACTTTTAAGTGAGAATCTTGGGTCCATGCAGGTTCCAAAAGGCCTTCTGCAGTATTTGTGATAATTGGGATGCAGTTCAACAGATGACTCACATGAAAAATCTACCTTCTGCCATTTCATCCAAATGATCAACTAGAAATCAAGTTAATATTTGTTGCTCTTACAACTGGGATCAACGACATGGTAGTGTACTATACTTCAAAACCATACATTACACACGCGCATACATACCTTCAATGACGTATGGTTTCAATACATTTGTCTCCATTGGTTCAACTTTTGTGTTCTGAAACGTCAATGAAATACAACTGGTTATTAGAAAAGGGTATAATAAGTAAAAACTGTAAAAACATACTGATTCATACAGATTTGATACTTGCCTTTCTTGGTTTAATAGGAAGCATACCCTTGGTCCCAGGTGCCAGCCCCATATCTTGTAGATTTTGCTTTACCGTTTTGTGTTCATCCCATGCTTTACGTATCTGAGGACTTGTAAAAAACAAAATATGTTATTATAAACTACATAAATAGACTTATAATGCATGAAATTGCAAACTAACAACAAAAAAAATGAGAGGGTCTGTTCTTCATACAAAGATTACTACATTAGCTGGATTTGGTTATTGACGATTTAATATAATCCAGGATCGCTTTGTTTTTCAAAACTCATCTGAGAGTTGTTGTCATAGCAACAGTTCTGGTAGCAGCAGCTTATCTCATATAAATCGGATTAAAAAGTATGATTACTTAAAGTATGTACCGAATTCAGATTTTTTTTTACTTACAGTAGTAGTTAAATACACTTATATAGTAAAATAGTAAATAATTTAAAGAAATATATATAGAAATATGCATGCATGTATGCATGTGTGTATATATAAATATATATATATATATATATATATATATATATATATATATATATAAATAATGTATGTATATATATATATATAATGTATGTATGTATGTATATATATATTATATATATTATATATATATTATATATATATATATATATATATATATATATATATATATATATATATATATATATATATATATATATATATATATATATATATAGATAGGGTGGGTCAATGAGGGGCAATTTCCAAAAAATCTAATTAATTTTAATAAACTATTAGAATTACAAGGTGTAGAAGGTGTCATTTCTAAGTTCTGTGTTAAAGCTTATAAAACTGCAACACCAATTAAATCATTACAAGCAACAAAATTATTAATTATAAAAGAAATGTTCAATTTCTAAGTTAGATCTACTGTTGGACGTTGTTGCCATATGGTACCTTAAGTACCTTAATTTTTTTTTACAGCACTTTAAGTTAAGCAGTGGTGGAAAGAGTACTGAAAAAGTACCATTACATGCCTAAAAATGTAGTGCAAGTAGAGTAAAATTATCTGTTGTAAATATTGCTCAAGGTATGAGTAAAAAGACCTTTTAAAAGTATTCGTTTTCTTTTCGGCTTAGTCCCTTTATTAATCTGGGGTCGCCACAGCGGAATGAACTGTGCATACAACGTCATAAGACAATAATATTAGGTTAGATTTAGGTTTTTGACGTCAGGTGACCAAAATTCAAGATCTAGCCAGCGTCTATGGACAACGTTATTTTGATGTCCAATAATGATGTCAAATGATGTTGATATTTGGTTGATTTTAGGTTCTAAAATAGTGACCAGAATCCAACGTCTTAAACCAACATTATATTGACGTAAAATACTGACATTTATTCTTCATGTATATCAACTAAAATCCAATGTCTGATAGACGTCATAGTGGTAACGTCCACAACATCAAACTGTACATTATCAGACATTGATATTTGGTTTTAGGTTGGATGTTGTACATTGGCCTGACATTGAGTTTGGACATCAACTCATTTTCATTTTCAAAAAAATTGCAACGTCCATGACGTTAGGGTAAAAAGTCAATCTGACATCATGTGCCTGCTGGGCCATTTTAGTCATCATACAGTAAACATCCATAATCTTCTCATCAGTGAAATGCATCTAAACAGTCATTGCGTGTAAAGATTTTGGACATCTTCTTGAAGTGTCTTTAATCTTTAATGCGTCCATACAGTTTGCTGCAACTATAAAGTGCACATGTTTTGAGGTAGAACATTATGATGCAATTTACCTTCTATGTGCAATTTTATTGGACAGGAATCACAGGACTTATTTTTTCAAATCCCCATAGACAAGAAAAAAATAAAGTAGTGACTGCAGGTTGAAGGAAAGTAGTGGTGTAAAAGTACAGATAAAGCACTAATAATGTACTCAAGGGAGAGTAAAAGAACACATTTATAAAACTACTTAGTAAATTACAATTCCTGAAAAACTACTCAATTACAGTCATTTCAGTATTTGTAGTTATGTTACACCACTAATATTTTTTGATAGATTTACCATAATGCATGCGTGCAGTAGAGGGTTAATATTGTTACAACCTCCTGTCCAGGGACTACAGATGTAAATGAGCTTTTTAGCTTACTCTGGGACAACATGTCAGGTTGTACATTGTCCCTGTATAAATAAATAAATAAATAAATAAATAAATAAATAAATAAATAACAATAATTTATCATAAGTAGTTTGTATATAGGCTTTGACTTGTTAGTCGACAGATTATTAAAATGGTATTAAAATAAGTGTTTTAGGCATAACATTACATTAATTTACTTTAATATTTTAAAATGAAGCTCACTGTAGGATCTTAAAAACGGTTATCTCTCTTTAAACAATTAAAGGGGCTTTTACTACAATGATATTACATGTTGGAAAGTTTTATATTATCTGCTTATACTTCTTTTTCACAAAAACATGCTTAATAAGAAGTTATTAATAATTGTTTGTATCGCAACAGAGCACGTTATAGCTGGCCTTTAACGTTTTGTTCTTCAACTCACCATTCAATGTGCGGTTTCTCCTTTCTTCTTAACTTTTTCTTCAGCTTCTTTTTGTTTTTGTTGTAATTAAACGTATTGCGTTTACGAGCTTTCTTAATCTTACCCATTACTGTATAACAAACGAGTCAATACTGCCTGCACTCTGTCACACGCGTGCTTGAGGAACGCGGATGTAGCGACTTCTTCTCCAAAAGGAAAAAACATCGACATGGTTGGATATCGCCACCTGTCTGCAAACAATGGAACCATATCCGATCTAGACTTTACCCCATAAACGCTTGTGACAATATGGAGATTTGCCAAACAATGGCGTTATGTTAAATACCGCAAAAGTAGAGTCAATAGATGGTATTTTATAATAATAATAATAATAATAATAATAATAATAATAATAATAATAATAATAATATAAATAATAAACTGTTTTGCTCGGTAAACAGCCTAGAGCGTCTCGCTTGAACTGTCTATAACGGTCCGATGGTAGCTTATAAATATTTATAAAGTAAATTTGACGTGTGTCTAGGTCTTATCAATATGTATATGGTGAATATGAAAGCAAAGTACAAATATACAGTTTGTCATTAGTTCCCAATGTGTTGATGTTAAGTGCGAATTAAAAAAAATAGCCTTTGAATTAAGTTTGTTTGTTTGTTTGTGTGTGTCTGTACAGCAAGTTGCAAACCAATATACTGATCCCAGTATCCTGATAAACTAAACTATAATAATAATAATAATAATAATAATAATAATAATAATAATAATAATAGTTTTTAATATTATTTTTATTTTCTTAATTATTTACTCATTACACACACGCAGGTGAATAGAACACTAGTTGTCAAGACTTTTACATTAAACTTTTACATTAACCAGGCAGCAGTCCTGATATAATTGAAAAATATATATATATATTCACAGACTGCCCTACCAGAAAAAAAGATGGTATTTAATTATTATTATTATCACTATTGTTGTTATTGTTGCTATTATTATTATTATTATTATTATTATTATTAATATGATTGCTACTGCTGTTTTAAAATGTTTATATTTAGAAGGTTGGTTTTGATTTATTGGGTATAAGTGTTACCTCTAGATGGAGATATAAAACTAGTTTTGGAAAGAACACTGACGTCTGCAGTCCCATTTCGTGTGCATTGCATCTTTAATAGTTCATGTAACTTGTAAGTAAATTTAAAGGTGCACGTGGTCTGTGGTTGTGCTGTAGCACGCCATATGTCTTTTAAAAACGTTATTCTGATTTTTTTTAATCAAAAAGACTTGACATACTCTGCAGTAAACCGCAGTCCATTCTACATTTTGTAAATGTAATACAGCATACATTAAACACCCCATTGGGAATGTTGATAGTATCTTTACATAGCAAGTACAATCTTCTATGTTAGATCGTTACGACCGGTAGCAAACTGAAGTAGGAAATTACGAAACTACTATGGCGAAGGCTTGGAGTGACATCACGTGACATTACTATATATATATATATATATATATATATATATATATATATATATATATATATATATATATATATATATATATATATATATATATATATATATACACAAAAAAAATGACGTGTGTGGAATAAATAAAAATAATTAAGTAAACAAATTAAAATAATATAAAAAATTATTATTATTATTGTTATTATAGTTTAGTTTGTCAGGATAATGGGATCAGCATGTTTTGGTTTGCAACTTTGCACTTATCAACATCAACGCATTGGGAACTAAATGCAAACTGTTTATTTGCTTTCATATTTAAATTTGAATTAGAATTGTATTAAATGGCATAGCCCCTTGAGATGAACCATCTCAATTTTGAGGGGGTCTCTAAGAGATACACAAATCAAACAAAGTACAACACATCATAACAAACATACAGTACAGCTAAACAAAACAAACAAACAAACAAACAAACAAACAAACAAACAAGCAAGCAAACAAGCAGCACACTTTACATAAACCCCACAATCTAAACCTATAAGTAGGGCCAGAAAGAATCTGCGAACATTTTGTTTGGATTTATGCTAAATAATTTTAGGAGTATCATAACTAACAACTTAATATATGAAATGAAAAATAAAACCTTTTAAACATTTTATTAATGTTTACAATGCAAATCCAATTAGATCCACTGGTCCATTGGTAAACAAAGCAAGTCTCTCATATAATTTATCTATAATTCATCTACTAAAAGACAGAAAATATTACCTTTGAAACGGTATTGTAAATAAATCATGTATATATTTTAATATTACTATTATTAAATCACAATAATATTAGTGCAATTAATTTTAAAATGGAATAAAGATAAATTTACACACATTAACACATGTAAATTTGATATTTGATATTAAATTAACAATTTGATATACAAATAAATAATAAGCATTTCAATTGGAACCAAAATTAATAACATTTTCAAGTTGTTTCCAAAAAAAAGAAAATAAATTAGTATTAAAAAAAGCCAAATAATATTAATCTAATAGGAGAAGGGAATATGTATATGTATATACCAATGACTGTATATATACATATTAATGAGAAGCTCCGCACACGTCAGAGTTACTTTATAAATATTCATGAGCTACCACTGGACCGTTATAGACCGTTCAAGCGAGACGCTCTAAGCTGGTTACCAAGCAACGTCAGCATGTTTCATTAATATTCATAAGCGCAGGCTTTACCATAGTAGGCTCTGCCATCGACGTAAACCCGAAGCTTCTGGGCGGAGAATCAGAGGAGCGAAACGGCAGAGCGGAGAGTCATTCAGGGTTAATAATATTCCGCCGTGGGGGGGAGCGGGGGAGGACACATACACACACACATACACTGCCAACCCGGCGACGAGGTTGGGCCTGCGGTGCCTGCCTGCAACCCAGGAAACATGGAGCTCGAGAATATCGTGGCCAACACTGTTCTGTTGAAGGCGAGAGAAGGTAAGACATGACAGCCCGCCGGATCGTTGTCACTTTTGACAGCTGCGACCCTCAATCGCCGTGCTTTGGGTCTCAAAACGGTGGGGATTCCCCCAAAGGAAGTTAGGCCAAAAAGACAAGAGCAATGCAATGCAATGCAATAAATGCTTGCTTTTTGTTGCTTAATTATTTACGAAGGACCGGATCAAACTGAGAGTTACACATTGATCACGGTGTGTTTGTCGCCGCCTGTTCTGTTGTGTTTCTAACCTTGAGCAAGACCTGTCAGACAAAAAGAAAAAACAAATCCGTTTCAGTCAAAACCCTGTTTGGATTCTACGACGTTTCTGTGAACGGACTGGTTTTGTGTGTAAAGGAGAAGCGATAAACACTGTTGTCTGCAGTGTTATGTATTGACAACAGTCGTTAGAGTCTGTGTGCTCGAGATAAGCGCTTGAATTAACTCAACCGTTTGAATTAACCAACCGTACGGTTTTGACAGTGTTGTTTAAATGGTGAACTACCTACGTATATGGCCGGGCGCGTTACATCATGTTTCAAAATGTTGTTTGAAGGCAGTTTGTTTTAATTGTCGTTGTATTCTGCAGGTGTTTTCCTCAAACGTGAGGGAATCCTGCTGTTTTTTCCCCTCAAGTCCGTGTTCGAGCATTCTTGCTCTGCACACCTGGGCTGCTACATTTACAGAGTGCGCTAAAGCAGTATATACTGGGCTGGTCAAAATGTATGGAACACTAAAAGACTGATTTTAAGGCAAATTGTACAAAAAAATTGTTGAAACTGTGTAAGACGCCTATATATATAACGTTACTTTGACCTTTTTCATATTTTGAAAACAGTTGTTTCATAAATGGCTTCATTTTAGTCACTGCTCTATGATTGCTCAACATTGTTTCTTCCTTTTTTTAAAGATGACATTTAACACTAGCATGTCTGAGTACTAGCTTTGTGTTACTCTAAACTACATTTTATTGAAAGAATGTATTGATAATTTAGGTTTTAGTCCATCAACATGCAGTAAGTCATTTTGAATTCTATATAAAAACAATTTTAAAAGCTCTTGCAGTGAATTGTACATTTGCACAGTAAAGATCCGCTGCAAAGAAACATGTTTGCAATTGCAATCAGGGGTGGATTTAGTAATTTAAGGGCCCCAAGCAATTCCAGCCATGGAGGCCAAAAAGTTCTAAAAAGCACCTTTTGTACTTTAATTTATTTTTAATTGATTTATTTTGCTGCTTCTTTTCTTATATCACTTAGTCACTCATTTTATACATTTTGTTTTAATGCAAAATAATAATAACAACATGTAAATCATCTTGTAAAACTTTTTAAATGATTTGTTTTCTTAAAATGAATTCACAACAAAAAATTATAGATATAAACTATTTCGTTTTTAAAACTAAATCTTTACCTAATTTGATTGCTGCACTTTTCCATAATTGAGGCTGGGGGATACATTTGTGCATATGTAATAAACATTTATTTTTTTAGACACTCATCATACAAAATATGATAGAAAATAATGTTATATATAATTTATAGGTATAATTTATACATCTAAGTATTTATTTGGGGGCTCTCAGATTTCCTGGTGCCCTAAGCGGCCACTTATCTTGCTCTGATTGCAATTTGCAACACTATCATAATTGTAGGGGCTTTTCACAGTCACTAGAACTGTTGATGAACATACACACATTTAGGTATGTTCGCACCCGTGACCCTGAGGCCTTGGAAAAAATTTCAGTTCTAGGAATGCCATTTTGGGGGAACTAACTCTGAGTTGGATCCATCCCAGCACACTCCCTCAGTATTTTAAAATTGTTTTAAGATATAAACATTCAAAATGCTATTGTTAGCGTTAGCACTATTTGGCATTAGGTTGTCTGTGGCATTGTATGTTCTTTTCTCAGCAGCAATAATATGTAGCACTGCAAGTTGTCAGCAAGGTGATTTTAGTCCGATACATCTACGTTCTACCTATATTATCATTATTATCATTATCACAAAATGCATGACACAAAGAGAAAATACAGTTTCGATAAGGGTGTTTTCTATATTAAAGTTGTTGATTTTTGTTGAATTTAGTGCTTGATATTGTTGTCGGTTGGCGTGGTTTGGTTCAGAGTTTCTAGTGATGCGAATTCAACTAGGAAAATAGTTTAAAATGGAAAAAATTGCTCTTAGAGGACAGACATGGGGAATAGCTCCTATAACTGAGTTCCTGTAACCACCATAAGCCCCATATGATGAGAAAAAAACTTGGCTTGAGGCATTCTGTCCATTTTAAGGTAAAATCTTTTGACATCCTATCCTGTGGTGCATTTCCAAAAACCATCGTTAGCCAACTAAGGTCGCAAGTTGTGTCGTTACAAACATAGTTTGTTGATTTAGTGTTTCCCAAATCTGTCGTTCCAACAAACATTCGCAAACTGCGTCACTCACTTGTCCACTTGCAACTACACCTCTGGAGCTGTAGTTAGAAACATAGTTCCAGGCTGTGTTCTATTCCCAGTTATCCCCCCTATGCCCTATTCATTTAGAACATTCTAACTTTTAAACTTAGTCATCTCTCTTAGATGTAATTTGCTTTCAAAATATTTTTACAGTTCAGTTGAATCGATCTTCATGTTCACAATTCCGCTCGCTACGCAGTGCACTTTTAAAACATTGATGTCATTTTGAACACAGCCGTGGCTCATGACAAAAGCTATAGGTGACCTTTTATTTAAAAGCTGAATGTTACGTCTCCAAAGCTTGTGATAACAAAAACATAGCATACATTAATGCTTTTATTTTATATTAGGTTATTTATTAAGTATCTGTACTGTATATGACATGGGCCTGTGGGTTAGAAGATTTCTGCAGTGATTTGCATGTGTCAAATTGTAAAAGTAGACTTTTAAAAAAATAAAAAATAACTAAACAACATCAATAAAAATAACAATCGTCATCATCATGAATATTATTAATATTATTATTAGGGTATGATTTTTTTCATTTCATAATAAATATAAAATTTAATTTCTTAATAAATAGCCTCATTATTTATTTATTTATTTATTTATTTATTTATTAATGATTTAAATATGATATTAGAATACATGTTAGCTTTTAAGTGGTTTTATGTTTTAGAATAAACTATGTAATATTCTCAATAATATTTGTAAAGGGAACACAGGCCCTATATGTGCCATTTACATATTTCATATGTGAAAAACGAGTGCATGTTTTTACCAAAACTAATATTGGATATATTGATTTTTTTTAATGTGTGTAAAACTATATAGTTTGTACAAAGAAGTTATGAGGTTCTTCTCTAAAGAAGTTGTTACCACCCTGTTTAGAGCATCATTATGGGCGTTTTACGTTATAACTAACATGGCTCAAATGCGACAGAGAAACTACAGGTTTTGGGAAACACTCGTCACTACATCGTTCTTTTCCCAAATGATGCATCGTACTATGATAGTTCAGCTGCGAGTTACATTGTTGTTTGGGAAACGCACCCCTGGTTTTGATTTAGATGGCAATCACACCGAACGCATTTTTTTTTTCTGTGGGTTGACTAAAGAATAAGATTGTGCACGAGTAAAATAAACATTAAATAAAGACATTTTGTTTTCACATTGACTTTAAACTGTACCAAAGTTCATTTGGAAGCATATGGGTTTGCTTGTTGGTGTTCACCGGGGTTCAGATGGCAGCGCTTGTACTTTTTCAGCTGAACCACACTGACAGAAGAATCAAAACAAAGTTTGCTTTATTTGGAACAAACCCATCAGTGTCAAATACACTTAAAATTGATCAATCAAGTTGACCTTGTTGACCATTTAAATTGGTTTATTCTGAAGTGATTTATGTTTAGTTCCTTCAAAAAATGGCAATTTTATCATCATTTACTCACTTTCAGGTGGTTATAAACTTTATAATTTCTTCAGTTGAACACAAAGGAAGATATACTGAAGAATGTTGGACAAGGGTTTTTGCTGTGTCTTAAAATGTCTTAAATTTCAGAAACAAAATGTTAGGTCTTAAAAGGTCTTAAATTCACTGAACTATTGTGTTGTAGGTCTTAAATCATTTTAAATGCATCTTAATTTTTCTATATCCATGTAAACATACCAACTACCACCCAATTACCAACAATCAATCTCAATAAAAGGCAACAAAACTTTATTCATAACGAATATTATAATAGCTAATTTAATAGCTTCATAACCGATACGGTTTAATAATCTTCATTACAATAACATTAGTTTAAAAGATCTCTGTGTATTAAAAGACCATATTGGGTGAGGACACTGACCTGGATAGACTGTTGTGCATGCATATAGTTCAAGAAGAGCTTTTTATTTTAAAGAAATGTTATATTGACCAAGAAAATGACCAACTGGGCTATTAGAAAAAACCCTAGTCATGGTTTCCACAGTCTTTGAAAGTACTTGATTTTCAGACGCATGGATTCAAGACTTGGAAATAGGCATGGGACGAAAACCAGTTTCAAGGTTTACCGCGGTTTGGAAAAGTCAAGGTTTTAAAACCACCAGAATTTTCTGTTATACCATTCCTATGGTATATGTATATGTTGTTGTTGTTTTTTTATGGGTTAGAGCGAGAAGCCTATTGTTTTTGTTAGGATTTTTATTATTCATTCATTCATTCATTTTCTTTTCGGCTTAGTCCCTTTATTAATCTGGGGTCGCCACAGCGAAATGAACCGCCAACTTATCCAGCATTTGTTTTATGCAGCGGATGCCCTTCCAGCTGCAACCCATCACTAGGAAACACATACACACTTATTCACACACACATACACTACAGACAATTTAGCCTACCCAATTCACTTGTACCACATGTCTTTGGACTGTGGGGGAAATTGGAGCACCCGGAGGAAACCCACGCAAACGCAGGGAGAACATGCAAACTTCACACAGCCAACTGACCCAGCCGAGGCTCGAACCAGCGACCTTCTTGCTGTGAGGCGACAGCACTACCTACTGCGCCACTGCGTTGCCCGATTATTATTATTATTATTATTATTATTATTATTATTATTATTATTATTATTATTATTATTATTATTATTATTTTACTTTGGCTATAATTACTATTGCCCGGGTCAAACCGTAAGGCCTAAAGGCTTCAAAATTTGTCAGATGTTAGTGGTCCTCACTGCTACCCAAATCCAAAGACTCATCCAAATCGACCCATAGGTGGCGCTACAGCACTAAAAACAAACAAATTTTTGTATTTTGGCCCACATTCGTACACAGTTTCACGTAGACTTTACATATTTTATCCTCGGGTCAGCCGGAACAAAAGTGGAGTCACTCAGATTTTCTCTACGATGCACTGTTTTTGCACTAAATCAAGCTTTTTCCGAAACCTACTTTTGCGAACTAGTCCCAGTTTTACGTTTTTGTTCCAAAATATTTTAAATGTTTCTTAATATAAAGTATATTGTGTTCAATGGGGGAAAATGTTGTTGTTTTTGTACCCAGATATTTAAAAACAGCAAATTTTAGAGCAGTAGTCACATACCGTGTTACCGTGATATTTTTGTCGAAGGTTATCATACCATCACAATCTTATACCGGCCCATGCCTACTTGGAAAGTACTTAAAAACAAACGTATACCTGAACGTTAAAAACAAACTTATACCTGAACATTTTTAAAATCATTATAGAATTACAATATGTGAACAGCCTGCTGCTATAGTTGATTCAATGTGCTTGTGTATTAGCCTCGGTATAAGCTCGGAACTTTAAACTAGCACACAGTTGGCCTAACTTGGTTTAGTTGCAGCAGCTTTGTTCCGTGCAACAGAAACGCGGTGTTGAGAAGCCTTTACGATTAATTAACTGCAGTGAATTTAAGCGCAGTTAATAGTGAAATCAGCTAATCATTGCATCACTATTAACGATATCAGTGCATTGTACAAAAGGCCTTTTCTACAAACATATCCAAATGTTTTCGGCTGCCCGTGCCACTCGCTTAATGTCGCTTGACTCACTCTCTGCGCAGCCTTCAACTGTAGCTCGTGCTGTATTGTACAGATGAACATCACTTCATAACTACTGTATAGTGACCGTTTTCGACTGAACTAAATTTATTTTTGATGTCTTGGTCACACTATTTGGAAGGCCGGAACAAATTGCCTCGTGGGCCGGGTTTGGCCTGCGGGCCGCCTATTGAATGCCCTGATATACACTATATAAAATAATCATTACTCTGACTTTTGAATGTAAATATTAAGTGTACGTGAAATGTTAAGCACAGAAAGGACTTTTATGGTTCTACATTTGAAATGTCCTTCATTTGAAAATATTGGTACATTAAAAAGTCCTTGACTGATGTTCATGAAAGAATGGGAACCCTGCCTAATGTTTAGCCCTGTATACATCTAAAATTTCACTCATAATGGTCTTAAAATGTCTTAAATTTGACATGGTGAAATCTGTAGACACCCTTTTTGGAAAAAAAACTAACCAATGAAATCTATGGAAGTCAATGGCTGTGTTCCACCATTCATCAATATATCTTCCTTTGTGTTCAACTGAATAAAGAACCTCAAACAGGTTTGGAACAAGTGGACGATGAGTAAATCATGGCAGATTTAAATGTCTGGATGAATTATCCCTTTAAAAGTAAGCTGCGCTGTATGTAGCGCCACATATTGACATGAGACGATTATCTGCAAAAATTTAAGTACATTTCACTGCTCTGACCACAGCTTTAACATTTGATTGAGAGCTTGTTTACTTCCTTCTACCCTCTTCATGTTTTTTTCCCTCTTTTGAACATTGACAGGATGTAGTCATGTGCTGGTTTGATTCTTGAAATTGAGCAGATGCCTTTTTTTTTTTCTTTTTTTCAATGGAGGATGTTTCATTTCACAACGCTGTCACAAAAAATAGGACACATTCCACTTTTTCTCAGAAGAACGATTTCACAGAAAGCCAAATGTTGACCATCAGTTTTATAGGCTCGGTTCTGTGTTTTCTTTCTGATTTATACAGTGGATATCTTAATGAAAGCGCTGCCTTTTTTTGCTAGTGCTAATGCTAGAGACTAGTTTTGCACACAGTGCATGAAACCCATTCACCTCTGCACTGGTGCTTCATAAACAGTACATTTCACCAGCCATTTGCATCTCGGCCACTTCCCACAATGATAATAACGCTGGTCTGCTACTATATTTTTACCATCATAATCTCTTCACTGCTGACCATTTATTTGAATTGCAAATAGAAGACTGTGACATTAGCTTCCTGCTAGCTCTCACTGCTACCTTTCTTTTTTGAATTAATCATTTGCAAGTTACACTGGGGGACCTACGTAGTCAACACGTCATGATTTTTGGTGGCAGCTTAAAGACGTCTCTCATATGGAGAATGAAGTCACGTGCATTGCTCAGGTGTGATTATTATTTATTTATTTATTTATTTATTCACAGACCTCAACAATGTAAAAATCTTGATGGTTCTGTGGGTTTCCTTGATCCAAACTGAATATTATTTTGTATTGGGTCCAGGTCAGGTGATTGGCTGGGCCATTCTACAGCTTGATTTTCTTTCTTTGAAAGCATTTCAGAGTTTCCTTGGCTGTGTTTTGGATCATTGTAATACTGAAATGTCCACCCTGGTGTCCATTCTTCGTACCTCACTTAAATGAATTGGCAGATCCTGGATCTTTTCATCTTGATAACTGATCTCTGGCTAATTTGGCTCTTCAAACAAGTTCACGAATCAGATTAAAATGTCCATATGGACTGATCTGAGATCGCTGTGTGTGTTGTGAAGGACAAATCTATCGATCCTCGAAATCATGATCTGCAATGCAACGATTGGCTGATGCTACAGAAGCGTAATGACATCCCCTGATTAATATTCAATTATTCATGTGAGCAAAATTACATAAAATTCATAGTTATCGGTTTGTTAAATATGATACGTAATAACTTTCCACATTTGTTGTGGGCTGCAGGCATTACACTTTCATGTGTCGAGAGTATTTAGCAATTTATTTACTTTTACTTTTAGAGCGGATTTTCTTTTATTATAGTAGCCTATAGGCCTATTGAAGTTGCTTAATCTGTGTAAGGAATAACTTGCAGTTAAAATTAGTTTTGCATCAAAAAAGCATTTTGATATTGGTAAAACTTTTGCGAAGCATCAAATCACCATCATATTATCTGTCAAAACCATAGACTGTAAAATATATGGACGTAGTATCCGTGACGTCACCCATAGGTTTCTGAACATTGCAAAAGAAGCTACAAGAAGGCATGGCCAACCGTTGCCATTTTGTTCGCGTGTCATCGCACCCACGGCGGGATACCAAACTAGGGCAAAGAGGCGGAGAGTGAGTGGAGCTACAGACACCTGCTGGCATTTTGCTTGGACCTGGCTTAGACAGACTTTACTTTGGGAGAAACGCTTAATACTTTATTACCTGCGACTCGTTTGTGTTCTGACCACATGTGCTTGGTTGTGTACTATATCAATAAAGTGTTTAGACTTTTAAAAATACTGTTGTAATACATTGAGCCACTAAACATTGTTCTTATCACATTTTTCAACAGGAGGAAAACGCGAATTACTTCCAAACGCTTCAAATATAGTCTGTGCAAGACTATTGATAAAATCCAGGCATAAAACTAAATGACAACGTTTCTGATGACTGTTTTAGAGCCTACAGCTAATTAATCTGTCAGATTCTGGAGTTTTACAGGTCTACAGAAAAATGTAAATGATCCTAAATAAAACCAATACATTTATAGAGATGGTATATAAGTATATAACTTTACTCACCTGGGAAATGGAGGCAACTTGAACGGGTTATGCACAATTAAGTGCACACAGCATGCCATATCATCTGATAATTGTAGGAAATAATCCTAAAAGGCAATTTACTGTGTAAAGAAACATTAACCAACACAAAAATATGATGTAAATGCTGTGTATATGCCTGTATATGTATATGCCTCAGTGGCTAATCAGCCGAAATCAGTTGAGGTGACGAGACGGCGAACAGCGAGACCTAGCTGTCACTCAAGTGGCCACGCCCTTAATTATGCAGACTTAATAAAAACGAAACGGATAAGTTATAAAAAAAATTCACCCCCCTCACAGTTGTCTTGAAGGGTAATCATGGCTATATGCACAAAAAGCCATCTTTTGTACCAGGCTGTAAACATGTTTTTATCAGCTGTAAAAATGGCCAATTTACTATTGCAGTCAGAAATCTCCTGGAGCAAGCCCCCCAAGGCAAGTCCATAAATTGCAGTTTTATTTACTTCCGTATTGGCCCAGAACAACCTCGTGACACTGTACTTTTTAATTCAGAGTGCAGATTGTTTTATTTTTTAAATAATATCAAATTAAACATTACAATTTTTTTTTTTACTATTTTCCTATTTTCCCAAGTGTATATAACTACTACTGTAAGAAAATATTAGATTTCGGTACATACTTTCACTATTAGCTTTGCTTGAGAAGACCTGATCTAATCCTGTTTATATAAAATAAGCCTGCACCCCAGCAGGTTTGAGCTACCAGAACTGTCGCTATGACAACAACTCTCACCTCTCGGATGAGTTGTGAAGAACAAAATGATCCTGGATGGTGTCAAATTGTCAATAACCAATTCCAGCTAATTGAGTAATTCACGAACGAAGAATGGACACCTGGTTTCATCTTCATCATTCTGTTAATGTACAGTAGATGTTGGACTAAAACAGCTAATATTAGTTTTAGACATGGGACGATAACCGTGTTCAAGGAATACTGTGGTTTGTAAAATTCAGGTTTTAAAACCGCCAAATTTTCTGCTATACCGTTCCTAAGGTATGTGTAAGACTTTTTATTTATGTTTTTTTAAAAAAAGTTTTTTAGGATAACGGTATCTCGAGCAGAAAATATATCCAAAGATTTTGTTTTAAATTGTACAGAAATCTGTGTTTTTGAAACAAATGAAGACAGCAGAATGATTGTTTTAATTATTTATTTGAATTATTTAGCCCGACATCTCAGCAGGCACACAACATCATAAGAAGTAAATATTAAGTTAGATGTAGGTCATGACTTCAGGTAACCAAAATTCAATGTCTAGCCAGCGTCTAAGGACAACATTAATTTGACATCCAATAATGACGTCAAATAATGTTGATGTTTGGTTGATTTTAGGTTGTGTATGAAAGTGAACAAAATCCTACGTCAAGCGAACATCTTAAACCAACATCTTATTGATGTCAATTAATAATGACATTTATTCATCAGGTATGGCAACCAAAATCCAATGTCTGATAGATAGTCAAGCTGTAACATCATTAGATGTTGATTTTTGGTAGATTTTAGGTTGTATGTTGGACACTGACGTCAGCCTGACGTTGGGTTCTGATGTCAACTTGATTTTCAATTCCAAACAAAATGCAACGTCCCCTCGACGTTAGGGTACAACATCAATCTGACGTCATGTTAACAACCTGTGCCTGCAGGGATGTTTACTGTTCCAAAATATTTTAAATGTTTCTCAAAAAAAAAGATCAGAGTCTCATCTTCCATTTCCTTTAAGAATCAGTTGCATCGCGCCATAGCGCATTTGCTATTTACATGACGGACTTTGTAAATGGAAAAACTGAGCATTTCATTGGCAAGAAAACAGTTAAATAGAGCATCTACAGCGTGAGAATGAGAGATGAACCTCCTCATTATTTACGTTCGATTTCACTCTCGTGGATAGGGAAACGTGTTGTATGCACATATAGCCTATAAATAATTAATTTTGTTTGTTAAGCGCAAAGATTTGTTTCAAAACTATTTCTAAATTCAGTTCTAATTTCCAGCAAACGAATAAATGAACAATAATAACGAAGTGTGCTCAAAAAACTGAGTTATATCCAAATACACATGCTGTGCCCCATATGGTCTAAAACCTGACAGGTGGACAAATCTAAGCTTGTTTTTAATAAAATAAATATAAATATGCATATAATAAAGAATACTCCTTATAATGATAACATTATACAAAAGCAAATTGTTATGAATAAACTGAAAAAGCCCCCCGAGATAAGGAAGCCATGAAAGTATGGTTTTTATATTTATGTAGGCTAGAAAATAATATGTTTTGTAATATTTTAATCCTTTATATTTATATCCTATATATATATATATATATATATATATATATATATATATATATATATATATATATATATATATATATATATATATATATATATATATATATATATATATATATATATATATATATATATATATATATCCTTATTACATCCTATAAATATCCTTAATATTTTAATTCTTTTTCATATGTAAAGATATTTGCGTATTGCTGTAGCCTACATCCTGTCTGTATTAAGCAATGTGTAACCGAGGCGCACAACTAACGCGCTATGAGCTGGACAACAGACTGGCTTTGTTCTGGTCTATTGAATAATCTAATATAGTTTCTCAAAATAGCAAGTAATGCACCTTAACACGCCTCCTTTTTTAGACCAGAACGCGTATGGGCGCACATATGAGCGCAAATGTGTTTGCTATTTAAACAGTGTGGTGCAAAACGTCAAAACGACTCTTGCGCCAAGCTGAAACTAGCAAACAAGTATTGCGTCGCACCTTGCGCTGCATTGCGCCGGGTGTATGATAGGGCCCATTATGTTCAAAGGTGAAAAAGTTTTTATTTTTTAACCAGACGTTTTAAAATAATATATTTTAGAGTAGTAATCAAAACCGTGAAAGCGTGATATTTTTATCCAAGTCAAGTTTTACACCGTCAGAATCTTATACCGGCCCATGCCTAATTAGTTTACACTGACGAAGGGCAGAAGGTTGCTGAATAACTACTGAGAGATTACAGCTGCTGTCTGGGCTTTCACTGCCTTTTTACACCTTCCTTTCTTCATGTGTTAAATACTTTTTTCCTGTGCCATTTCATTGTATTACACATAACTTCATTTGTAAATTAATAAGATTTGTTTTCTTTTCATATATGCATTTCTTTGGTTGTTTTCAACATCTGGTGAAAATGTCAAGTCAACAGCACCTTCAGAAATATGTTTTCTGAGAAAAATGGTGACATGTTGAACACTTCTTTCCCCCACTGTATATCTTCAGGTTAAATTGTGGTACAATTGCTAGCTCTGCAGGTTTTAATTATGTGAGATAATGAGGTTTCTCAGTACAGTTGTTGTAACGTACACTGTTTTGATCTCCTGTCAGATAGCGAGCTTCTCCTGTACGTTTGTAATCATTACATCTTCCATCTCATCCTATTATCTTCAAATGTGTTCTTCAAATCCCCTCATAGCCTAGCAACAATGCAAACACCTGGCTGGAGCTTTCACAAGAGTCCTCTCCATTCCCGAGAAGCGTGTCCCGCGCGCAGCATCGCTTCCTGACCTTTCCCCGTGCTGTCTGTTGACAAGCGCGCTGGGTCTAGCACCTGGGCCAGTCATTCTAATCGGGGAGCCGGAGCTGTCCTGATGACGTTAGCTGGGATGGGCACAGGCCAGCGGGACATTCTCGTGGCATTGGCGTGATTCTTTTTCTGAAATTAATCCTGTGGTGTATTAGATACGACCTGGGTGGGAAAATAAACAACACCGGCTAATTCGTATGGTGCACTGTAATATGCTAAAAGGGTTAGTCACCAAACAATTAAAAAGTGGTCATTTAAGATGTTGCCAGGGGTGTAGATTTCATCTAATACTTCAGGGGAGAGCGTAAATGTAAACTTTCTCTACAGTGTCAATCGATTTCTGAAGTGGAAACAAATGATACTGCTACTATTATACTTGTAAGGATATGTATATTCTTAAAGGGATAGTTCACCCAAAAATGAAAAATTACCTCGTGATTTATTCTCGTGGTTTTAAACCTTTATGAGTTTCTTTCTTTTCTTGAACACAACAGAAGGCATTTTTAAATAAATATTGTTTTGGAACTGATCGACTTCTATAGGGCAACAATTACTGTGGAAATCAATGGGCCCCCACATTTTTCAAAATATCTTTTGTGTTTGTGTGTGTGTGTGTATGTGTATGTGTGTGTCTTCAACAGAAGAAAGAAACTTAAATATGTTTTAATTAAACGTGAGTAAATGATGTTCTAAATTTAATTTTTTGATGAACTCTCCCTTACACTGTAAAAATCAACAGTCAACTTTATCAAATGAAATGAGTGTAGTTAACTCAAAATTGACTGAAACTTAATTCTACTCATTTGAAGAGTTTTGAACTCAGTGTTAAAGATAATGAGTTAATTAAATACCTCATTACTTCTACTTAAATGGAGTTAACAGTACTCAAATGGTTTGTTGCAATCAGTTTCCTGAAATGGTTTGAGTTGCCTTAACTTATTGGGTTTTACAGCACTCACATTGGGTTTTACAGTTGGTTTGAGTTCTCTTCATTTATCGGGTTTTACTGTGCTCAAATTGCTTCATTTACTCAGATATATTAAGTTCACAGTACTCATTAGGATTAGTTTTTGAACTTAAATGGGCAGCGGTTGGGTCACCGGCAGCTGCACGAGGAAGAGACGCCCCGTCTTGCATGGACGGACAAATGGTTGTCGGTCTGCGCTTGGGAGGATGAAGGCCCGCCAGAGGGTGGCCTGCGACGCCCTTCCCGGTCGATTGATAGCAAGGCCCGGGTCCACAATATGCGTTCGAAAGGTCAATGATCAATGCGTTTCCTGCAATTCACATTAGTTCTTGCAGCTAGCTGCTGCTTCATTGGCGCACGAGGCTCAACGCAACCCTGACCTCCGGGTAACCGAAATTTCCCCTCCTCCCACTGACCGGGTCCGAGCCGGGAAGGAGACCAAGGGAACTCGGTCGCCCTCTCCGGCGCTTAACCGAAACTGCCGCAGGAGGATCAACGCACTCTTGCCTTAGATGGGAGGAGGTAGCCCCGGAGGAACCTCGCACGGAAGCCTATTTTCGCTTTCGAGATCCTCTCAACCCCGCTAATCCTTCGGCAGATTCACCTACGGAATCTGGGCGGGGCCGATCCGAGGACCTCACTGAGCCGCTCAGTCGGTAGTTGTGACAGGCTGTATGTACAAAGGGCAAAGAAACTATGGGATTATGATTTTTCCTAGAATTTTTCCTCTGGTTCAAGGAAAAAAGCTGACTAAAATGACCAAAACATTCTTGTTCAAACTGTTCTTTTACAGCAGTTATGTCTATTGTAGACATTATTATGCGCTCAAGCTGCTAAGATTATTGCTAACATGGCTAAGTCATTGAAAATTGCATTGGTATCATCTAGGGATACTTGGCTGAAAACTTGGCTTATTCATTATTTTATTCAATAATATTAAGATTTGTAGGAATTTATTCAGGCAGTGGGTATCACTGTCGCCCAAAGCAAGAAGGTCGCTGGTTCGAGCCCCGGCTGGGTCAGTTGGCGTTACTTTGTGGAGTTTGCATGTTCTCTCCGTGTTCGCGTGGGTTTCCTAGGTGAATTGGGTAAGCTAAATTGTCCGTAGTGTATGTGTGTATGTTCTGGTTCTACCGGTTGCGGGGTTGAGCGTTGGGCTAACGACCTACCTCGTGAAAAAATTTGATGTTACGAACACCAACATGGTGTGGCTAAATATCGACTTTGATATAAATGGCCCCGGGAATAAGTAAGACTTTAATCAATCACTAAATAAGCAGGCCAATAAAAAAGCAGGCCAATAGAATAACCACTTTTATCAAAAGTAACACATTAAAATCGGACATAACATATACAGTGATATGTATATGAACATGAACTTTCCACAAAGTCATCATTATGCTCTGTAAACTGTAGATATGAGCCATCACAAGGAGATTTAAATGATTTTCCTTTTTTACTGTCAATGTCACACAATTCAATTCATCTTCATTTATCTAGCAATTTTACAATGTAGATTGTGTCAAAGCAGCTTAACATAGAAGTTCTAGTATACTGAAACTGTCAGTCCAGTCTTCAGAGTTGAAGTTCAGTTTAGTTCAGTACAGAACAGTGTGGTTTATTTTTCACTGCTGAAAGTCCAAACACTGACAATCACATTCCTTCACAGAAGATGCCAAATTACTTCTGGATTATTGTCAGTCATATGAGAACATAAGTGTTAAAGTTCTCAGGAAATATGAACTGATATCTACTAGATGTGCTACTGTAAAAGCTGTTAAAGGTGGACATGCCAAATGGTTACAGTTGTAAAAGGGATAAAAGCAGTACAACATCATCATGTTTCATAAACTTTATGTAGTAAAAATTGTGTTTTGAAGCCAAAGAAGCCCAAATTTTCAAATCTATCATGTGTTTTAATCACTTTGTCACCATTGTAATTAATATAAAATATTTAAATATCAATATATTGCGTATTAGCTCTATTGCAACTGCAGAAATATAGACGTTTCCTGTTGGCATATTATTTTAGTGGACTTTGCATTTACGTAGGGCAGGGCGATTAACTAAAGGGGATTTTTAAGTGCATTTTGTCAGTAAAGCCAATTCTAGTAAACCTCCGGCATGTGTATTAAGTAGGCCCACAGGGAATCTGTAAGCACAAAAATCTTTTTTAGCCCATCATTGAATCTCTATATTTACTTGTGTAAATGTGTGTAAATTTATATTTATTCCATTTTTAAATACATTTCATAAATAGCAAAAAAAAAAAAAGTCTGCAGATTCTGTGAAGCCCTAGTAATAAGCTACGCAAAAATTGGTTTTCAAAATCAAAACAAGTTTAATTGGAAGATAATGATATAAATATAGTCGTTCGGTAATCATGATGGCTGTTTTCAGCTAACTATATGGCTCTGGGGTGCATTTGCGAAAACCATCATTAGCCAACTAAGGTCGTAAGTTCCTTCGTTACAATCATATTCGTTTGCCATTTCCCAAAACCATTGTTCCATTGAACATTCGCAAACTGCGTCGCAAACTTGTATGCTTGCAACTACACCTCTGGAGCTGTAGTTAGAAACATAGTTCCTGGCTGTGTTCTATTCCCTGTTATCCCCCTATGCCCTATTCATTTAGAACATTCTAACATTTAAACTTGGAATCATATTTAAAATAAGCATTAAAGTCTTCACTCTTAGGTGTAATTTGCTATCAAAGTATTTTTACAGTTCAGTTTTAGCGATCTCCATGTTTACACTTGCGCCCTTCTTTTTATTTCTTCATATAATATACTTTTTTTTACAATTAAGACTTTCTCCAGAAGAAAAAATATTATCAGACATACTTTGAAAATTTTCTTGCTCTGTTAAACATCATTTAATAAAAAACATAAAAATAAAAAGAATTCTTACTTCAACTGTACATGTTCTGTATATGACATGGGCCTGTAGGTTAGAACATTTCTGCAGTGGTTTGTATGTGTCATATTGTAAAAGTAAACGTACAAGTAAACTTTTCAAAAAAATAAATAAAAACAATATCCTACATAATAATAATAATAATCATAATAATTATTATCATCATCATTAATATTATTAAAGTATGACTTTTTCATTTCCTATTAATAATAAATATCAAATTTAATTTCTTACTTATTAAATAGCCTCATTATTAATTCATATTTAATAATATAAATATGATTTATATATGATATTAGAATACGTGTTAGCTTTTGTAAGTGATTTTATGTTTTAGAATAGAATATGGAATATTTTCAATAATATTTGTAAAGGGAACACAGGCCCTATGTGTTCCATTTACATATATTTCAATTAATATGTAAAACGAGTGCATGTTTTTACCAAAACTAATATTGGATGTTTTTTTTGAATGTGTGTGTGTATAAAACAATATAATTTACACAGATAAATGATGGGATTCTTCTCTAAAGAAGTTGTTACCACCCCGTTTAGAGCATCATTATGGGCGTTTTATGTTATAACATGGTTCAAACGATGGTTTTGTGACAGAGAAACTACAGGTTTTGGGAAGCACTCGTCACTACATCGTTCTTTTTCAAAACGATGCATCGTACTATGATAGTTCAGCTGTGAGTTACGTCGTTGTTTGGGAAACGCACCCCTGTGTAGTAAATGCTGTATGTGAAATCATCCAAATAACTTGTTTTTACTCCAAATTCGCTTCGTAACTTCAGTTCAAGTTTTTGAAATAAATCCTTCTGTGAGATGATTCCACAGTCATGTGATTTATTAGTCATGCTGAATCAGCTGAAATTTAATGCAACACTTTGTTGATTTCCTTTGTTTCTTAGTGGGTATGTGAAGTTTTCCGCATGAGAGCGCCCTCTGGCTTTTGGAGATTTACTACTGATCACAAAAGGCCTTTCCTGAAAAGATGTGTATGACAATAACAGCTTTGATCAGTAGCGTTTGTCAGTTTTAATTTTGATTAATTGGCAAGTTCTAGTACTTTTATTCTACATAAGTAGATATGTAGGTACAAGGAGTGGAATTTCCATAGAGTGGAAAATTTAGCAGATCGGCACACTGTGCAATGTGTACTGCTTAGTGATGCACAGGATATACTTTTTTTGCTGATATTGAAAACGAAATCTCTTAATTCCTAGTCTTACCTGTATTAACCAGATTAATAAAGAGACTAAGCCGTAAAGAAAATGAATGAATGAATATTCCATCACTCTATACCAGAATACAGTTTGATTCCTCGGAAAACAATAAAACGATGTTTATTTAATTAGTAACTTATCGACGCTTGTAGATTGTTTATTATATTTTATGCACTCCTATACAGAATCATCCCAATCAATCTAAAAGTATTAATTCTTTTCAAACCGTTATTCAACTCATTTAGTGAAATTGTATTCATATTGCAATATATATTGCAGAATAAAAAATATCGCAATGTTAGATTTTTTTCAATATTGTGTAGCCCTATTTAAAAGGTAAAATAATATAAAAAAAGACAAAAATATGGATGTTGACTGTTGACTGCTCCATAAAGTGGAGGAAGTATGACGGCAGTTTGTATGCAAAAACCCGGAAGCGAGTTAGCATTTTAGCAGTTCCGGTTCCCTTGTCCCAAAGTCAATGGGTATTTTGAATGGGATTTCAGATAAATCGCTTAAATAAGGTTTGTGGCTAACACAAACTCGAAATACTTTCACGTTTTATTCTACGACATAAAACACATCAGTTACATCACACTCTTGATTTTTTTAAAGGGCACCTATGGTGAAAAATCTACTTTTCAAGCTTGGACAGAAATGTGTGCATGTATAGTGTATAAACTGTCATATTGGGGTGAAATAAACACACCCAGTGCTTTTTTTTTCAAATTTAACAACATAAAAACGGTGGAACATATTGGAGCTGTTTTCAGATCGACCGCAACTTGACGTAGGAGTGCGGTCCCCCGCCCACCAATATTGATTGACAGCTGCGCGCATTAACATGTCCCGGTAGTCACGTGTATAATCATATCAACAAGAGAGGATGAGCGCAACGTGTGAATAAATGTGTAAGAATACATACATATTAACTGTCATTTTAAAGTGATCAATAGATGTTTTGTCAGTTTTTTTTCTTCATCTGAACACATTTAACTCTGTCATAACTACAGTATTTACACTCCTCCTTAACATTTATTTATAACTGTATGGGCTGATTTTTTTGCTGTACTTTGTGACCAAAAAAAAAGAATATTTAATTGTTCGGTGTCCATGATGGAACTTGCAGGCATATAGACTTTTTCTGTCACGCTTCATTTCTGTCGTTTGTTACTAAGGTAAGCAGGCTGTGTGCACGCGAGCGATATACACATTTAGTCTTATGATAATACTATGGAGGCACATTTATACATAGTTTTAAAACTTTACAACAACCGTAAAGCAAAACAAAATGTATTTCTTAAAAGGCATGTAGGTCTAAGTGTTTTATAATATATAGCGTGGATTATAATATAATAAACAGAGAGAGTAAATCGTTGTCATGGACCATATTTCTAAAAATAAGTGTGAAAAGTGGTCTGTAGCAGGGTGGTTCTGACATCACAGGCGAGCGCCCTGAAGGCACTGTAGTCCATTTTTAGCCTAATGTGAGGTTTTCAGTTCTTGCGTTTGCATTTAAGATCCAAAAGTGCTCAAAGTTGTATTTTATTGTGAGGATTATCCGGCTGGACAAAATGTGTAAGTGTAATGAACAGTGTTTGAACACAGAGCTTGTTATTTGCAATTTTCAAAAAGCCTATGGAAAAAAGGAAAAATCCTATAGGGATTTTAGCGAGGGAACCAGTTTTATGCTAGCAGCCGATTAGCCTACAAGGTGATGTTCCTCCACTCTATTACAAAATTATTCAAAGTATAGAGCATTGTTATTTCCAGTACACACTAGGGCTGCTCAATTATGGGAAAAATCATAATCACGATTATTTTGGTCATAATTGCAATCACGATTATTCAAAACGATTATCAGTTGAAGTCAAAATTATTCACCCCCCTGTGAATTTTTATTTTTTTTTATATATAAATATTTCCCAAATTATGTTTAACAGAGGAATTTTTCATAGTATTTCCTATAATATTTTTTCTTCTGGAGAAAGGCTTATTTGTTTTATTTCGGCTGGAATAAAAGCAGTTTTTTATATTTTGAGGTCAAAATATGAGACCCTATTTTAAGGTCAATATTATTAGCCCCTTTAAGCAATATATATTTTTGATTGTCTGCAGAAGAAACTACTGTTTTACAATGACTTGCCTAATTACCCTAATTAAGCCTTTGAATGTCACTTTAAGCTGAATACTATCTTGAAAAATATCTAGTAAAATATATTGTACTTTACATCATGGCAAAGATAAAAGAAATCAGTTATAAATTAGTTATTAAATCTGTTATGTTTAAAAATGGGTTGAAAATAAATCTTTGCATTAAACAGAAATTGGGGGTAAAGGGTCGCTAATAATTCAGGAGGTCTAATAATTCTGCCTTCAGCTGTATATATGCAGTTATTTTACTCCCTGTAAATAAGGAAAGGGAAATAAATACAATAGAATAAAAATATGAAACAAACTGTGCTTTAAGCATCTTCACTGTAAGAAAAAAAACTTCAGCTACAAAAGTCCTTCAGTCAAGAGCAGTGAGTGATTTTCTCCTTTTGTTGTTTGATTACTAATAAAAACAGGTGGCAGGAAGAATATTGTGCACTGTCACTTTAAGAATAGTGCGGCTCTGATATGGTTTCAGTTTCACATGTCCTTTGATTCTCAATTTGTTTGTTTATTACACAAATGAGGGTTAATATGAATATTTACTAAACACTGCGCTCTGACACAAATGTGCATGTATTTGACCATTAAAGCGCTCGCATTAAGATGGCGTTAGATGTGTGTGCTCCGCTCTTCTCTGAGGCTAAGTGCGCACACACACACAGAAGCATGCGGTCTCGTTCGCGCTTTTAAACATGAATGATTCGAATGTTCATTAATGAATGATGCGCATCCCGTGTTGCAAACGTTACATTAAAGTACATGCTTTTAGTAATGTTCACGTGGAACTAAGCTTTGCAGAGCAACAAATGTGTACAACTGGAAAGGGGGCAGTATATGATGCAATAATCGTTTATCTCGATTATTGGTTTTTCATAATCGTTAGAAGCCAAAATCGAAATCGGATTTTCGATTAATTGCACAGCCCTAGTACACAAACAGGATGGTTTTAAATCATATTTAAAGAAGGGTACCCTCAGATATGGGGTTCCAGTCTCCTTTGAGACCCCTGCGACTTTCCACCAGTGGATGTAGAAGAATTTTTTAATGTCAGTAAAACATAAAAAATATTTTTAGGTGAAAATGTAATTCATGGTGATTATTTAATGTAAGTCAATAGTCACCAGTACTTTGATAAAGTCAAAAAACAACAAATGCCCATGATGTAAATGAAAGCAAACATTATTTACATTAATGCCTTTAATTCACATCCTTGGCAAACAATCCTGAGCACATTCATCCTAGTCTGCGCTTAGCACT